>NW_026971134.1:0-25678 GCF_963678635.1 Symsagittifera roscoffensis
ACGAAGGTAAATATACATGTTCAAACATAGAGTCTTGAACATTGATAGTAACTGGTGAAATTTTATAGAAATCAAAAACAAAACGAATTTGTGTTGATATTTTTTACAAATATACAAATGTGCACTGATTTCTTATTAAAACAATACATATCTGCACAGAATAACGTTTTTTTTTGTTAAACCTCGACTTTTCGAGAAAAAAAACTTAGCTACATCTGTTTTCAAATATGAACATGTAAGCAAACCTATCAGAAAACTTCATATACCCAATATGATTTAGTTCGTGCAAACTGAATTATAGCTATATCTAGTGCCTGGTTTTTACAGAGCACGAGTACAGTATTTTTTGGAATTTTTTGAGAATTCCATGGCAAAACCGAACAAGAAAAGTTGATTGAATATGCGTTATAATTATTATTTTGACTTTTCGAAAACTTCTGAACAAAAAAACCTTCCAAATAAACATATTACTTTAATGCAATTATCCCACCTACATACACTTTTTAACAATTATGAACACATATGCATTGACAAAATATATTTGTCGCATTTAATATACTTATTTGTATCTGGTGTAAAATTATTAAGGTTTCTAGCAATTCGGCGATATGAAATTATGGAATTTGTGCTTTAGGTATATTTCAACAAACAGTTTGACTCTGAATTAGTTGTATCTTTCGCAAAACTACCATCGAACATTTCCATAATCTTTCGCATAAGCAAACAATACAACTAATATAAAAAACAAACAAGTGTTCCATCATTCGAAAGAAAAAATTGCGAAAACACAGCTAAACACACGCTCATAAGTGTCTAGTCTGTTTAATTTATCTATTGAAGTACCTCAAAAATCCTCATATGTGTTCATGATTGCTAAAAAGTGTAAGTACTTCTGTATAATTGTTCAAAAAATCCAGGAAAAACAGAAAGCGAAAAAAAGCATAAAAAAATGTTCCAGTTCAAATTCTTTAATTATCAGTCGCTCAAAATTAAGCACACAAAATTTGCACAATTGTGAGTTTTTGCAGAAATTTATCATTTAATTTTGAAAAAATTACATAAATAAAATCAAACAAGCACGCAATTATAGCCCTTTATCTAACTGTAATAAAAAAGTCTGACTCCTGATTGATAGGCAACTGAAAAAAAACATGAACAATTTTTTTTATGTTTCAAAGGTGAATTATCCGCTTGAAAAAAAAACACTCACAATGGTTTTATTCATCACAGGTGAAGTACGCGTTTGTAAAGAAAGGTAGAAACATAAACGTAGACAAAAACATCATTCGAGACAATCCGTATATCAGATTTCGTAGTCAGATAATGCTTTCTATCGTTAAAGTAATAACCCTATTATGATTTATTTGTTCATGGTGGATCATCGAGCCAAAAAATGAAAATAAAATCACGTCCAAAATTACATGAAAAAATGCAAAAACAGAACGATAAAGTCACATAAAATTGTTCGCATAAACACAGGTATATATAGATATTTTTCACAAACATGGAAACGAAAATAGTCTGATCTATAAAATCTAATTTGAAAAACTAAAAAACTTTTTCAAAAGACTTAGGACAAAAATTAAAAAAGAGTTTGGTTTATAAGTAGATCTGTGTCAAAGTTGTACGGCTTGACGTGTTCCGGTTAGTAAAACCATTACTTCATACATATTTACAAAAATACATGATTTTCGATTTTCCGAGGAAAACATAACAAAATCCAAAACAAATCACAGACGCACCTACGCACTCACACACAAAAAGATAGGTTGTATATTTTGAAAGTGTAATCAAATTTCCGAGGAATTTTCCGTTGATTTTCCGAGGAAAACATAACAAAATCCAAAACAAATCACAGACGCACCTACGCACTTACACACAAAAAGATAGCTTATATATTTTGAAAGTGTAATCAAGTACCCTAAAAACCTCGAGACCAATTGAAAACTTAATTTAATTTTGTATCAAATTTCAAATCTAGCTAAAATAGTATAGAGAGTATTGTCAATATTTCCAAGATTTTTCAAAAGAACTGCACTTTACATAGTTGCACTGATTCTTAAGCTTTTGAAAACAGAAGAAGATACACATATTATGGACGAAAATTCAGTGAGAATCAAGTAATTTCAAAAATTTATATTTTAAGATAATCCTGGACGCAAACTTTGGTATTGCACCTTACAAACATTATAAAAAACGACAAAATGATCGAACAAATTTACAGTTATATGACAATGAAAATACCTAAACATTTCTACATATATTGAGATAGTCACATATCCCATTTCCAAACAAATGACATATATGTTTCTATCAAAATGACAACACAGCTACAAACATTGAACACATGCACCCTTAAACGTACACACAATTACTTACAAAAAGCCAATCCAAAATAATAATCTGCAAATCTCCAACACCCATCAATAAAAACTTATTTTTTATAAAAATTTATAATTGCAAACAAAAATTAGTTATCATAAAGTTATTTCATTTCAGTTATATCAACAGAAATTCTAATACAACAAAATTTTCATCATAATATATACTGAAATAAAACAAGTACAAAAATAGGAATGCATGACTTACAATTAAGGCCAAATTGAATGTGGAGCGGTGAAATTCATCCAAAAAACGTTTGTTTTGTTTTGGCCTAACAAATATAAATTTTTCTCAAGCAGATTTTATAGTATAAAACCAATAATTCCCGTATCAAAGGGAATTCCATGTACCATAATTGTAATGAAAATCAAGTTTCTTTTTTTCCATTTGTAACATTGCCAAATTAATGTTTTGTTGAGGCACGGCGACTGATGTGTTTTTTTTTAAATTTTTATTATACTTGGGTAAATTTTAAAACAAAAAAAATATCACTGTAATTGGTTTGAAGAATAAATTTTTTGGATGACTGGTGTTGTGCAAATATATCTATGTGTGTGAATGATTAATTACTGGGATAGCTGATTCATTACATTATAAGGTTTTTTGATGTCTTGTTGTAGGATTATTCGATTGCATCGAGTGATGAAAAGATTCGCTGCCGGAAGCGTTGATGGCTTGATGGAGGGATGTTGAAGGATTGAAAGTCTTGATGTATAGAGTGCTGGGTCGAAACTTGACTGAATCGATGGATCGATGGATGGATCACTTCATGACAGAATGACCGAGTGTTTAGATTGAGGATTGGTTGGCTGGCTATATAGTTGTTTGGATGCATGAGTGAGCTGACCGCCAAATGAATGGCTAGATGTCAAGAAGAAAAGCTGGTCGAACGGCTGCTGGACTGCTACCTAGATGGATGACCTGATGGATGTCTGGCTAGAGGATTTGAAAATTTGAAGAGCCCATGGATTGATACGTTATAGATAGGCTGATTAATGAATAATTGGTTTAAAATAAGGATTAATACTTAGATGCGTGGTTGCCTGGATCGATTAATGGATTGACGGATGTAGGCCTGGAAAGATAGCTGAACGAATAGATCGGCGGTGGATTGAAAATACGGCTAGATAGATGGTTGTTTTGTTTTCTTTTTGGTTATTGGTTCTATTTTTATCGAGATGGTTTTATTAAAGGTTGGGTTGATTAAAAATGGCTGCAGAGGGATATACAGCTAACCAGATATATGGCTAGATGGGAAACTAGTTTGATCAATGGAGGAAGGGTAGAATTTGACATGCTACATGCTAATGCATACTGCAAGTGAGCAACGTGTAAATGAAAGGCCTTGTACTTTTTCAATAACTGAATTCTTGCTCTCCAAAAATTATAAAATGAATAACTTTTTGATTTGAATAATCTTACACTTATTTCAAATGGAAAGCAAGTGCTACAACAGATACTAGATTTCAGGAATCGCTTGCTTTGTTTTAAGACAGGGAAATATGATTTCGCATATATTAAGATAGGTTATAAGTTTTACCCCAGCTTAAGGTAGAAGGTTTGAAATGGTAATATGGTAAGTTCTAAAAAACCTGGCGTCTGAATTTTTCGTCGTTCGAGTTTGCCGCTGAGAAAATTTATAAAACTAAACTGAAACCTTCGAGAAAGCTTCGAGAAAATCAAGCAAGTCTTTTGAAGAAATTAAAATCAATATTAAAAGATGAAATTTGATTATCACTGATTCGTATAATCATTTTTTACCACAAATTACAGTCAGGTAATCAATAATGCATTGAAGACAACTGATCCATCAGTTATTTACAAGATGAGAGAATTTGTGTGTATCGCGTCCTCCTGAACTTTTGGGTAAAACTAACTCAAACCCTTCTTTGTGTGCTCGTGTGTAGCAACCACGTGGTTAATGGTTCAAAATTTTTTATTTATTTAATTCAAGATGATTGCTTTCTCGAGTACTGTTCTGTTATTGCCCAACTCTGCAATCGCCGAAATCCTCTGGATTCCTTTCATTCGACCCTTTGCCAAAAAGTTTCTTTTGAATCTGCTCTGAATAAATATCTGCAATCATTTTCTCTGAATTCGCCTTTTTTCTCCGGATAAAATAGGGAATCCGTGTTCAATTCCACTTCCTCAATTTTATTAAAATCACAAAATTGTCAAAACTTGTGGTGAAGCTCAAGCATTCTCGGAATGAAAAGACCGACAACTGTGTGCTCTCAGTGCTCAATTAACATTTTTCTAACTTCAATCTCGTATAGATCTTTAAGAACAGTGTTCATTCGTTTGAAGTGAGATTTGTCAATTGATCCGTGTGTTTTCTCATCAATTAAAACTTTGTGATCGCATATCTCGACCTAAAAAATATCTGATAACCGTAGAATGAAATATCTAAAAGTTCCATCGTCTCTGTAACAACTCGGGATAAAGGGTTCTCAGCATCAAAATTTAACAACAAAATTGTTGAATCATTTTCCAGGCAAACACTGTACAAAGAGATAAATTTTTTTACGCTGTGAACCACGTTCTTTAAAGAAATGCAAGTTAGGAGCGATGATAGAACCAATTACTAGTTTGAAACTAGATATTGTCATTCGATGAGGATGCTTAAGAAGATCATTTATAAATGGAATAATTTTTATATATTCCCCGATATCTTTTCTTGCAGCTAAAATTGGGAAGATTTTGAAACTTTTTTCTTTCAGTTCATCTGGAACATCTAAGTCACGCTGAATTTAGCCAAAAGGATCTCCATCTCGCATTTTTTATAGTAAAGATTCAGTAGGTATACGACTTTTCTAGAAGTGGTTATACGACAGAAGTGGTTATAGCATCCATAGCTTCAAACACAGTTTTGCAATGACCACAATATCCATCTACTTTGGAACAGTCAGTTTTATATTGTTTTCCAGTTGTTTGGAAGCTCTCATTGCTGCTTTCTGGTCTTGTTTATTGGTAAAATGACATGACCATTTTCTCGAATTAGCAAAAAAACAGTTTTGCCTAGCCTTGAATGTTGGCATAATGCTTTCTAATTCCCAATTCGTGCACAATCAAGTTGACAAACTTTAACATTTTGAATCGGGGTAAATCTGCCTCTCATCCATTCTAACGATTGAATTGCAGATATTTGACAAATCTCTGATAGAGTTTATGTTCACGACAGTTTTCTTCGTAAACACACTTAATGGTCCATCTGTCAGATCTGTTTTAATTTTCTTGCTCAAATCTGTATTGACTTTTGCAAAATGGGTGGAAATTTTCATTGGTGGATTTGTGCAGAAAAATATTTGACTGAGTTGGAAGAGTACATCCACGTTTTAAAACATCAATCTGTTTCTGATGATAGAAATGAACCTTTTTTTGCCTTACTTCATGAGTTGCAACAAAATCTTTGTTGTTTTGTCACTGCGAAAAGACATTTAGTGTAGTCATTTCAATTTTCAGCCAAAAATCCTGCAAATGTTTGAAATTATTCCATCCAGATGCTGGTACTGTCTTGATTTGAAGTTTGCTCAGCAATTTTTGCTCGTGAATTCCGCTCGATCTGAAAATCTGGTAATCTTTAATGTCATTTTCAGATTATTACTTCTCAGTTTTCTGGAAAAAAAACGCTCTAATAGAGATAACTTTTGATTCCCGCGCTTCTCCGCACCGTTAAACTAACCATGAAGGAAATATTGTTTATTCTTTTTTACTTTATAAGTTTTAGCAAAGGGGTCTACAGATGTCGCTCCAACCAAAAACTTCATGATATCGAGAGGATATATATGTCTTCAAGTTTGAAGGATGTGGAATATTTGCATTTTTTGATAAACATTGACTCAGCTTCTTTATTGTTGTTTAAGCAGGGAATCAGAAAGGTCTGAAAGGTCTTGGTCATGTTGAGATCAAATCTTCCACTGTCAAGCCCAAACACAGGCAACGTGTTAATATAGCTCTGCAGATTTTGTTTCAAATCATTCAAGTGATTTTTCTTCTTTCTCAGAAACTGCGTCGACATCAGTTTCCTCTTTATCTTCTATACATTCAACATCATTTTCATTTCGATGAATAATTTCGACAACTTTTTTTCTACTCCTGGAATATTATGACATCTGTTCACTAACCACTCTTCAAACTACTATCTTTTTCCTATTTTAACTACTAATTTTGAAAATTAGTTCTCATTTTGAACCTAATTTTCTCAGCCAAGAGTACGAAGTTGATTACAAAATACAATTTACAAAAGGATTCATTGGTAATGTTTCGCTCAGTCGGAATGTTTCGAGCAGCGCAGCAAAAATTGCACTCAATAAACTACTTAGAACTTGAATGTGCCTGCTTCTGAGCCACGTGATAAAAAACTTTACACTGGCATAATGCTTTCTAATTCCCAATTCGTGCACAATCAAGTTGACAAACTTTAACATTTTGAATCGGGGTAAATCTGCCTCTCATCCATTCTAACGATTGAATTGCAGATATTTGACAAATCTCTGATAGAGTTTATGTTCACGACAGTTTTCTTCGTAAACACACTTAATGGTCCATCTGTCAGATCTGTTTTAATTTTCTTGCTCAAATCTGTATTGACTTTTGCAAAATGGGTGGAAATTTTCATTGGTGGATTTGTGCAGAAAAATATTTGACTGAGTTGGAAGAGTACATCCACGTTTTAAAACATCAATCTGTTTCTGATGATAGAAATGAACCTTTTTTTGCCTTACTTCATGAGTTGCAACAAAATCTTTGTTGTTTTGTCACTGCGAAAAGACATTTAGTGTAGTCATTTCAATTTTCAGCCAAAAATCCTGCAAATGTTTGAAATTATTCCATCCAGATGCTGGTACTGTCTTGATTTGAAGTTTGCTCAGCAATTTTTGCTCGTGAATTCCGCTCGATCTGAAAATCTGGTAATCTTTAATGTCATTTTCAGATTATTACTTCTCAGTTTTCTGGAAAAAAAACGCTCTAATAGAGATAACTTTTGATTCCCGCGCTTCTCCGCACCGTTAAACTAACCATGAAGGAAATATTGTTTATTCTTTTTTACTTTATAAGTTTTAGCAAAGGGGTCTACAGATGTCGCTCCAACCAAAAACTTCATGATATCGAGAGGATATATATGTCTTCAAGTTTGAAGGATGTGGAATATTTGCATTTTTTGATAAACATTGACTCAGCTTCTTTATTGTTGTTTAAGCAGGGAATCAGAAAGGTCTGAAAGGTCTTGGTCATGTTGAGATCAAATCTTCCACTGTCAAGCCCAAACACAGGCAACGTGTTAATATAGCTCTGCAGATTTTGTTTCAAATCATTCAAGTGATTTTTCTTCTTTCTCAGAAACTGCGTCGACATCAGTTTCCTCTTTATCTTCTATACATTCAACATCATTTTCATTTCGATGAATAATTTCGACAACTTTTTTTCTACTCCTGGAATATTATGACATCTGTTCACTAACCACTCTTCAAACTACTATCTTTTTCCTATTTTAACTACTAATTTTGAAAATTAGTTCTCATTTTGAACCTAATTTTCTCAGCCAAGAGTACGAAGTTGATTACAAAATACAATTTACAAAAGGATTCATTGGTAATGTTTCGCTCAGTCGGAATGTTTCGAGCAGCGCAGCAAAAATTGCACTCAATAAACTACTTAGAACTTGAATGTGCCTGCTTCTGAGCCACGTGATAAAAAACTTGTTGCTGATTGTTAGTGAAAATTTACAAACAGGAAAGGAAATATCAATTTTGCACCTCTTTTTCTATGTCTGGTTTTATGATCTAGCCTGCATTTTGCTACAGTCCGCGCACCTCACTTTACACTTCTAAGAAACAAAAAAATTACAAAGTACCAAAAACAAGGAAACTATTGCTTGGTACTCACTAGAGCGAGATATTTGAACTACCCCCATTTTTATACTGTTATATTTATGCTGGTTTTTTGTTTCATAAAGTATAAAACGATTGTTTTTGGCGTAAAAGAAAAATCTGAATAACTTTATGTTTATTTAGTGTAACCCAAAGTATATTACCAAAACAATTTTGATGTCAACAAATCAGGTTTTTTCTTTTTAAAAGTAATTAACATTTGGTTTCCATTTTTGTTTGGAAATTGTCCAATGAAAACAATTAAACCTTAGTATCCACTCCACTAGAAAATATCGCACGTGGTTTTCTTTGTGTTACTCCTGAACGTTACTCTTTATTCTACCTGATAAAAAAACTAATGGTTTATTGTGATTTCCTTATCGATGAATAGGATGTAACTTCTTGAATTATTCACAACTTTTTGGACGTTTATTTTGTCCAAATGGAGTTCATTGAGTAAGCAAAGACCTAGTCAGCGAAACTTATTCAATCTAGAAATTTTCTTTTGAACCGAGTATTGAGTCTCAAAGATTTAACCTTGCACTTGAATCACCCCTTTTAAAGAACTTTTTTTAAATTATTCTAGAAATTTTGAAAGTTATGAAAAAGTTGTACAATAAAAATCAAAGACTACTTTTATCGTCTACTTGATTGGGGATAAAGGTCACCGACTAAGCGAAGGGCTACTCACGGAAATTCACTCATTCGAAGAGTTTACTTTTAAATAAATAAGGAGTTTTAAAAAGAGTTACACTCCAAAACTTATAAAATGAATTTTTTTTTATTCGATTATCATTACACGTATTTCAAATGAAAAATGAGTGTTACAACAGATACTAGATTTCAGAAACCGCTCGCTATGTACTAAGAGGGGGACATATGATTTCCCACATATTAAGATAGGTTACAAGTTTTACTCCAACTTAAGGTATGATGTTTGAGATGGTAAGATGGTAAGTTCCAAAAAATCTAGCGTCTGAATTTTTCACTGTTCGAATTTTCCGTTTCTTAGGTAACTCATTCGGATTAGATGTTTTGATTATAGTTTATTATGTTTGTAACAATGAGAAAATATTTAAATCTGAACTGAAACCTAACAAAAACGTCGAGAAAATCAAGCAAACCTTTTGAAGAAAAAAAAATCAAATTTAAAGATGAAATTTGAATATCACTGCTTCGTATAATCATTTTACAACAAATTACAGTCAGGTAATCAATAATGCATTGAAAACAACTGATCCGTCAGTTATTTACAAGTTGAGAGAATTTGTGTGTATCGCGTCGTCCTGAACGTTTGGGTAAAACTAACTCAAACCCTTCTTTGTGTGCTCGTGTGTAGCAAGCACGTGGTTATTAGTTAGAAATTTTTTATTTATTGAAATCAAATTGATTGTCGAGAACTGTTCTGTTATTGCCGAACTCTGCAATCGCCGAAATCCTTTAGATTCCTTTTGTTTGACCCTTTGCCAAAAGGTTTGTTTTTGAGTCTGCTCTGAATAAATATCTGCAATCGTTTTTTCTCAAATTTTCCCAGTCGCCTTTTTTCTCCGGATAAAAACAAAGTTATCTCAGCAAGAGCTTACTATAGGATATCCCTCTTCAATTCCATTTCTTCCTTTTAATAACATCACAAAACTGTCAAAAATTGTGTAAAGCCCAAATATTCTCGGAATGAAAAGACCGACAACGGTGTGCTTTAAGTGCTCAATTAACGTATTTTTAACTTTAATCTCGTATAGATCTTTAAGAACAGTGTTCATTCGTTTGAAGTGAAACTTATCAATTGCTTTGTATGTTTTCTCATTAATTAAAACTTTGTGATCGCATTGAAGTGAAACTTATCAATTGCTTTGTATGTTTTCTCATTAATTAAAACTTTGTGATCGCATATCTCGATCTAACAATTATCTGATAACCATAGAATGAAAAATCTAAATGTTCCATAGTCTCTGCAACAACTCGGGATAAAGGGTTCTCAGCACTTTCCGCTCTAGCATAAACATGCGACAAAAAAACGTTGAATCATTTCCCAGGCGAATATTGTACAAAGCGGTAAACTTTTTTAAGCTGTGAACCACGTTCATTGAAGAAATGCAAGTTAGGAGTGATAATAGAATCAATTACTAGTTTGAAAGTAGATATTGTCATTCGATGAGGATGCTTAAGAAGATCATTTATAAATGGAATAATTTTTATATATTCCCCGATATCTTTTCTTGCAGCTAAAATTGGGAAGATTTTGAAAATTTTTTCTTTCAGTTCATCTGGAACATCTAAGTCACGCTGAATTTAGCCAAAAGGATCTCCATCTCGCATTTTTTATAGTAAAGATTCAGAATATATAGGAATTTTCTAGAAAAAATTGGATCAAATGATCATATGATATGATACAAATTTTCGATCATACTGAATTTTTGCCACCACTCACAATTACACAACTTGTCGATTTTTTAAATCCTATTTTGTGAATGTACTACCGTCTCAAGCCATACATCTCTCGCATTTTGTTTACACGCTCAACATCATCATCCCTCAACGAGGAACATGTCTCATGGTAGGGACAGAAGTGGTTATACCATCCATAGCTTCAAACACAGTTTTGCAGTGATCACAATATCCATCTACATTGGAACAGTCAATTTTATTTTGTTTTCCAGTTGCTTGGAAGCTCTCAATTCTGCTTTCTGGTCTAAATTATTGGTAAAATGACTTGACCATTTTCTCGGAATTACAAAACAACGGTTATGCCTAGCCTTGAGTTTTTGCATAATCCTTTTAATTCTCACTTCGTACACAATCAAGTTGACAAACTTTGACATTTTGAATCGGGGTGAATCTGCCTCTCATCCATTCTAACAATTGAATTGCAGATATTTGACAAATCTCTGATAGAGTTTTTGTTCACGATAGTTTTCTTTGTAAACACAATTAATGGTCCATCTGTCAGATCTGTTCTTATTTTCTTGCTCAAGTCTGCATCACTTTCTCAAAATGGGTAGAATTTTCCATTGGTTGATTTGTGCAGAAAATTATTTGACTGAGTTGGAAGAGTACATCCACGTTTTAAAACATCAATCTGTTTCTGATGATAAAATTGAGCCTTTTTTGCCTTACTTCATGAGTTGCAACAACATCTTTGTTGTTTTGTCACTGCGAAAAGACATTTAATGTAGTCATTCCAATTTTCAGCTAAAAATCCTGCAAAAGTTTGAAATTATCCGATCCAGATGCTGGTACTGTCCTGATTTGAAGTTTGTTCAGCAATTTTTGCTCGTCATATCCGCTTGATCTGAAGTTCTGGTAATATTTAATGTCATTTTCAAGGGATTAATTTTTCTCAGTTTTCTGAAAAAAACGTTCTTATAGAGATAACTCTTGATTCTCGAGCTTGTCCGCACTGTTAAACCAACCATAAAGGAAAAATTGTTTATTCTTTTTAATTTATAAGTTTTAGCAAAGGGGCCTACAGATGTCGCTCCAACCAAAACTTCATGATATCGAGAATATATATGTCTCCAATTTTGAAGGTTATGGAATTGTTAATTTTTTTTGATAACCATTGACTCAGCTTCTTTATCATTGATTAAGCAGGGAATCAGAAAGGTCTTGGTCTTGTTGAGATCAAATCTTCCACTGTCAAGCCCAAACACAGGCAACGTGTTAATATAGCTCTGCAGATTTGTTTCAAAACAATCAAGATTTTTCTTCTTTCTCAGAAACTGCGTCGCCATCAGTTTCCTCTTTATCTTCTATACATTCAACTTCTTTTTCGTTAATTTCCGATGGATAATTTCGACAATTTTTGTTCTACTCCTGGAAATTTACGACATCCGTTCATTAACCACTCTTTCAACTACTATTTTTTACTATTTTTACTACTAATTTTGAAAATTAGTTCTCTATTTGAACCTAAATTTCTCAGCCAAAAGTTCGAAAATGATTGCTAAAAACAATTTACAAAAGGATTCATTGGTAATGGTTCGGATATGACCAAGTCCGGACATTCAATCGGAATGTTTCGAGCAGCGCAGCAAAAATTGCACTCAGTAAACTACTTAGAACTTGAAGGTGCATGCTTCTGGGCCACGTGATAAAAAACGTGTTGCTGACTGTAAATGAAAAAATACAAAGAGGACAGGAAATAGTACTTTAGCGCTTCTTTTTCATTATCTCGTATTATCATCTAGCCTGAATTTTGCTACTGTCCGCGCATCTCACTTTACACATCTAAAAAAAGTTACAAAGTACCAAAAACAACTCACACAACTTGTCAGTTTTTTAAATCCTATTTCGTGATTGTACTACCGTCTCAAGCCATACATCTCCCGCATTTTTTTCTACACGCTCAACATCATCATCCCTCAACGAGGAACATGTCTTATGGTATGGATAGAAGTGGTTATAGCATCCATAGCTTCAGACACAGTTTTGCAGTGACCACAATATCCATCTACATTGGAACAGTCAATTTTATTTTGTTTTCCAGTTGTTTGGAAGCTCTCAATTCTGCTTTCTGGTCTAAATTATTGGTATAATGACTTGACCATTTTCTCGGAATTACAAAACATAGACTTGAGTTTTTGCATAATGCTTTTTAATTCCCACTTCGTACACAATCAAGTTGACAAACTTTGGCATTTTGAATCGGGGTAAATCTGCCTCTCATCCATTCTAACGATTGAATTGCAGATATTTGACAAATCTCTGATAGAGTTTTTGTTCACGACAGTTTTCTTCGTAAACACAACTAATGGTCCATCTGTCAGATTTGTTCTTATTTTCTTGCTCAAGTCTGTATCACTTTCTCAAAATGGGTACAATTTTTCATTGGTTGATTTTTTCAGAAAATTATTTGACTGAGTTGGAAGAGTACAGCCACGTTTTAAAACATCAATCTGTTTTGATGATAAAATTGAACCTTTTTTTGCCTTACTTCATGAGTTGCAACAACATCTTCGTTGTTTTGTCACTGCGAAAAGACATTTAATGTAGTCATTCCAATTTTCAGCTAAAAATCCTGCAAAAGTTTGAAATTATCCGATCCAGATGCTGGTACTGTCCTGATTTGAAGTTTGTTCAGCAATTTTTGCTCGTCATATCCGCTTGATCTGAAGTTCTGGTAACCTTTAATGTCATTTTCAAGGGGATTAATTTTTCTCAGTTTTCTGAAAAAACGTTCTTATAGAGATAACTCTTGATTCCCGAGCTTGTCCGCACTGTTAAACCAACCATAAAGGAAAAATTGTTTATTCTTTTTACTTTATAAGTTTTAGCAAAGGGGCCTACAGATGTCGCTCCAACCAAAAACTTCATGATATCGAAAATATATATGTCTCCAATTTTGAAGGTTATAGAATTGTTAATTTTTCTTGATAACCATTGACTCAGCTTCTTTATCATTGATTAAGCAGGGAATCAGAAAAGTCTTGGTCATGTTGAGATCAAATCTTCCACTGTCAAGCCCAAACACAGGCAACGTGTTAATATAGCTCTGCAGATTTGTTTCAAAACAATGAAGATTTTTCTTCTTTCTCAGAAACTGCGTCGCCATCAGTTTCTTCTTTATCTTCTAAACATTCAACTTCATTTTCATTTATTTCCGATGGATAATTTCGACAATCTTTGTTCTACTCCTGGAAATTTACGACATCCGTTCATTAACCACTCTTTCAACTACTATTTTTTACTATTTTTACTACTAATTTTGAAAATTAGTTCTCTATTTGAACCTAAATTTCTCAGCCAAAAGTTCGAAAATGATTGCTAAAAACAATTTACAAAAGGATTCATTGGTAATGGTTCGGATATGACCAAGTCCGGACATTCAATCGGAATGTTTCGAGCAGCGCAGCAAAAATTGCACTCAGTAAACTACTTAGAAATTGAAGGTGCATGCTTCTGGGCCACGTGATAAAAAACGTGTTGCTGACTGTAAATGAAAAAAAATACAAAGAGGACAGGAAATAGTACTTTAGCGCTTCTTTTTCAATATCTCGTATTATCATCTAGCCTGAATTTTGCTACTGTCCGCGCATCTCACTTTAGACATCTAAAAAAAGTTACAAAGTCCCAAAAACAAGGAAACTATTACTTGGTACTCATTAAAGCGATATATTTGAACTGTCCTCATTTTTATACTGTTAAATTTATGCTGGTTTTTTGTTTCATAAAGTATAAAACGATTGTTTTTGGCGTAAAAGAAAGTCTGAACATCTTTATTTTCATTTAATGTAACTCAAAGATTATTAACAAAACAATTTTGATGTCAACAAATCAGATTTGATCTTTTTAAAAGTGATTTAACATTGGTTTCCACTTTTGTTGGGAAATTGTCCACCGAAAAAAATTAAATCTTAGTATCCACTCCACTAAAAATATATTGCACGTGGTTTTCACTGTGTTACTCCTGATTGTTACTCTTTATTCTACTAGAAAGAAATACTATTGTTTATTGTGATTTCCTTATCGATGAATTGGATGTAGATTCTTGAATTATTCGCAATTTTTTGGACGTTTTTTTTTGTCCAAATGGACTTCATTGACTGAGCAAAGACCTAGTCAGCGAAACTTATTTAATCAAAAATTTTTCTTTTGAACTGAGTATTGAGTCTCAAAGATTTAGGCTTGCAGCTGGATCACACCTGACTAAGAATTTTTTAAAAATTATTGTCAAAACCTTGAAATTGATGAAAAAAATTTACAATAAAAATCAAAGACTACTTTTATCATCTACATGATTAAGGATTAAGATCACCGACTAAGCGAAGGGCTACTCACGGAAACTCACTCAATCAAAGATTTTACTTTTGAAGCAAATAGGGAGTATTGAAAGAAGTTACACTTGGGAATTTGTTAATTCGGAAAAATTCGAGAAAATCAAAAAAATAATTTGAAATAAATCAAGAACTCTTTTTGCTCCCTAATTGATCTCGAATTTGATATAAAAATCTCCATTTTTCTTTTAATTTTTCCTTTCGTAAGAGATTTGCAAAGTTCCTGCCGATTTACAAGTTCCTGCATGGTCAGGTTTGGAATATTACTTCCAGAGATTTGTTTTGGCAAAAAAGTCAATTTTGAGCTCTATTTGCAATTGTACAAATGCTACTTGTTTTTGCATTTTTTCCTTTTTGCTATTTTCGTTTCATATTCTTAAAGCAGACATATTTGGAAATGAGACACGCCACTAGAAGATTATTTTTTTTGTTAACTTTAAATAAAAAAAGTAAAATAAGCCTAAAACGGAACTTTGTTTCCATTTGGAAGGTTTTTTTGGAAAAATCCAACAAAATGGATCTAAAATCTGATTAGACAAGACTGCAAACCAAATAAGGAAAATCGTTTCTGATTGACTAAATCCACACGTTCGAAGTGAAGGTTCCTCTAGTTTTTAACTAAAATTCAATTGATTTCAAACTTAACTGTCGTCATATAATTTCTCTCTCAGCTCTTAATTATTCATAAAAAATGTTCTCACTTTCTATTTTTAATCAACTTATCACTCAATATGACCTTCTCAGCGCAAAACATATTGTATTTCTCTAAATTTTTGTGCGATGAAAAGTTTCGATAGTAATTTTCGCCAAAAACAGACAACCCAAGTCTCAATCTATGTCTGGCACATGGTGGAAATGATGTGAAGAGATATCAATGAGTTTCTTTTGATGCAGGTACTCGTCACACAGCACCAACTGGATCAAAGCGATTAAAGAAAGAAGTGTCTCTGCCTGTGGGATTCCTGACTCCAGACATGTGGCTCAAGCAGTCAACGCATTTCTCCTGACTGGAGCAGGAGATAGGATCAGCCAAAAACCAATTACAATAGGTGATGATGAGGGTTTCTCAGAAAAAATAGCGCACCAAAAAAACCAATCACGACAAATTCATCACAACACTAACACCAAAATCTAGCAGCTCTAAGGTCTATAGAGAAACTCCAGAATTCTTCTGCTGATTGACAGCTCTTTAATACATTTTTTTGTAAACAGTTGTTGTCTCGTTTTTAATTCGTTCTTTGAAATTATTAGTTTCCTCAATTGTTTTTCGCAATGAGAAAAGAAGAAAAAATCAAGATAAATCATTACAATCAATTGAAAAAACAAAAAAAAAATACAACTAAAATTAGTGCTACAAATTTGCACATAAGTTAAAAAACTCAATCAATTTTGGGACACATTAAAAAAACACTTAAAAACTTGCAAACAAGTTTCAAATTTGTCAATCTTTTGCATAGTGGGACAAAAAACTGAAATTTTTTTTGCATTTTGTAGAACAGTTTCCAATCTTTTTTACTTTTTTTGTCAAAACTGAAACATTTTTGCTTCTTGTCAAAAAAATTGAAACCGTTTCCGCATTTTGTCAAAATTAGATTTTTTTCTTGGCTTTTTGTCATAAATATTGAAACTTTTTTTTGTATTTTTAAAAAATTTTAGAGAAGAAATTGAAAAAACATTTGTCGCTACTTGTTCAAAATAAAGAGCTATTTTTGCAGCTTCTCTAGAATCAGAAAAAAAAGTTACATCTTTTTCAAAAATTTGAAGAAGATTTTGCAAATTTCTAAAAAAGTGACCTTTTTTTCTTTTTTCTAAAACTTCTCGGTAGTTTCGTTAACATTTGAGAAAGACAAAAGATGGACTATCAATTACTTTCATTCAAAAATTAAATTGACGAATTCTCAAAAACCATCATTAAAACAGCCAATTTTTTTTAAAAATCTGGTTTATTTTTGAGTATTGTACTTCACGAACTGTTTCCAGAATGTGTACTTTACGACCTCAACAGTTTGTGTGGAAGCCGAAATCTGGTTAGAAGGTAAATTATGGCGTTTGAAAATTTTGCGAAAAAGATTTTTCAGTTCACACATTGTATTTTTAGTTCCTTTCTAATTCGAGTTTTTAGAGAAATGTAACAAAGTTTGTTCAAAATTTTGCCAGTTCAAGAACTAACCTTTAAATCAAACCTGTGTTCGTACAAAGTGTGAAGAAATTGATAAATTGGTAGGTAAAATGAAATTTACACAATCGCTGTAAAAGTTGATAGAAGTGTGAACTAAAAAGAAGCTTGTGGAACTTAGCTGGAACTTTGCGAAATTATAGGAATCCTAAGAACAGTAAGAACTGTGGGCAGAGACAAAACAATCATATGTTACCACATGTTTTTTTTTGTAAAAGTCACCGAAAACGCAAATAATTTGTTTTTTTTAGAATAATCTGAAAAAAACTGGGAGCAGCTTGACACCTAGCAGCAGCCATCTCAAACAATATTTTCTGCTGAGCATTGTTGATTTTTATAAGAACACTAACACATAAACAGTTCCAAAGTTTGAAACTCTCTAAAATTTTCATTTACAGTTCTTCTTCCTTTTATCATTAATTAACTGACTCTTATTGTTCACTTCCATTTTCATATAGTCTCAAAGTATTTTCTCCTCATCTAAGAAATATGTTCTCCCAATGAAAAAATTACACAAGCTGAGACAATTGTCCAAATTTTATTGAAATTAAAAACAAAACAAAAACAAGAAATGAGAGATTTGGTTGGTCCTAAAAACTCCTCTAGAGGAAAAGCTTTTTTGAACTATGTTTTCAATTTTTCGATTAGTGACAAAAATGAGAAGCAATATTGGCAGTTTGAAAAGAATGTTATTCACAATGCTGAAAACCTTGGACTCATTCCTATATGGAACTCACTTCTGACAAAGAATGAGCTATGAATCAGAAGCTTCCCAACTGCAACAAAATGTATGACGTAGCAACATACGGTAAAGTCAAGTTTGCATCCCGATCAAGAAGTACGATGTTAATAGGCATTCAGATTCGACTCTTCACTTCAAAGAAGAATCAAGCAATGAAACAAATTGCATCTGTCAGTTAACTAGGAACAATTTCAAAGAACTGTCTTAAACTTTCGATGATTTTCTCTCGTTGAGAATTGTAGGGTTCATTAAGTTTGATATTTATGTTTTTGTCCGCAAAATCAATTTTCATTTAGCTTTCGAGTTTAACAGTATGAGTTGGTATAGTTGTTTTTCAGAAAAATTTGAAAAACTTTTTCACAAAATATTGGGATTTTTTCCATACTGTTCCACAACAAAAAGTCCCAAAAAAACGTCGCTCACCGTTATAGAAAAGTTCACCAAAATTGCAAAAATTGGACTTAGACTCAATAATACCCCTTTTTGAACGGACTCAGCAGAAGAAAAGCAGAAGAAAATTTTACATAAAATACTGATCCGATATCAAAAAAACTGAGTTATAAAAAATGTAAAATTGGAAACTAATGGAAAAACAAAAAATCTTAACAAATGCAAATACAAGATTGTGATAAAGTTTTTGATATGTTTCACTCATTACTAGGACTTATAAAGAACACCAAAAAACATTGGATTTTCATTGACGATTGCAGTGTAGAAAAAGAACGTACAAAAATTGAGTAAATTTTTTAGAAATTTTGGGATAATAAAGCGAAATTTTTAGTCGAATACAAGAAAAAAACGTGATTTTCTTTGTACATGTACTGTTTTAGAACCAGACATCAATTTGAAAGAGATGGACAAAAATTTGCTTTTTGGAGATTTAATTGGGTACGGAAACTAGTGAGTTGATTTTTTTTTTCGCAATTTCCAAAAACTTTAGACTGCAAACAAACTCAAATGACTCTACTATGTAAAATCTACTGGAAATCAACTGTAAAATTGACTGTGAAATCTACTACAAAAAACACCTGGATGTTTTTATGTTGCACCTATCATTTCAAGTTCATGTTTTCATGGAGGTGTGAATGGATTGCATTTTACGTTCGATTATATGCCTTGTCCAGTTGTTAGTCATTACAACTATAAAAACTTCGATGAAAATAGTTCACAGGATGATCTTGGTTGTTTTGGATGTTGAGTGTATTGAGAAAAATATCATGAAAAAAAAGTTATGAACTTGGAGTTTATAAAGTTGGACAGTTTGTAGGATATTTTTGTCTCCCTCCCATAAATTTCAAAGCAACATCCCAATTTCTTTCGTGTACAAAGCATCTTCATGGAATCAGTAGAAGCAGCGGGTATGAAAAAAATACTGAGCTTGAAAAAAAATTCGAAAGACTAAGAACCTCAAAAACTGATTTTTCTTGCGCAAAGTTTTATGAAAAATTCAAAGTTATGACAAAAATTTTGGAAACAAAGTTCATAAATTTGGATGACTACGCTTACCAAAAATTTCATTATATGTTATTCATAGACAATGGTTATAGTTGTAGATGTTGCAATTACCTATTCCGTCATGCGTAAACACTTCACTCTGCAGAAAAAAAGGCAATTACATACGGAACCTGGACTCGAAGCTGTTTTAACAAGTTTCAAATCATATTGAGCTTTTAGATGTCTCTTTGAACTTTAATTATTTTTTATTGTCATTTTTTTTCTAGATTTGGCATGGTTGATCAATGTGACAAGCTCGTAAACTTAGTAACTTTTGTGTTTGATAAAAAATAAACCTTAAACAAAAATCATGGAAATTGTTTGGACTTACAAGTGGAATATCTCTTCCACTTATTTGGTGCCATTTTTTGTTATATTTTGTGCAATCGTTCAAACAATGTTATCCAGAACATGTGATGAAACGACAATTTGGGTAGCTATCTTATTAGTTACAGTCGGTTGTATTCTACCTTATCAAAACATATGCTTAAGAGATTATCTACCAAAGTACGAAATCTGATTTCCCCAGTTGGACCCAGTGGAACAGGAAAAACTCCTCATGTTATTGATCCGTTGAAAAAGAATTGTTTATAACCGGCATTAGCCAGTTTTTTCATACTTTTATCGACATTTTCAACATCTTTTTAGTCAAGTCCAAAGTTAAAACTTTATTGTTATATTAATTTTTGAGTTGATTGAAAATCTCGCAAATAATTGAACAAAATAACTGTTAAGTTTTGATGACTCATGCGACTAATTTTCAAACTCCGAAAAAATTGTAAAAAATGCCACTGCTGGAAGATGTAGGGGTCTGAGTACAAAACACACCAAACACAATTTTTATCATCAAAGCATATTGGGAGGAGATGTTGAGTTGCAAAGAACAGTTATTTTGTTCAATTATTTGCAAGATTTTCAATCAACTCAAAAATTAGTCCTTTTATAACAATAAAGTTTCAATTTTGGACTTGAAAAAAAAGATGTTGAAAATGTTGATAAAAGTATAAAAAAAAATGCCGGTTATAAAGTATTCTTTTTCAACGAACCAAAAACAAGAGGAGTTATACGTCTATTTCACGTGATTTCCTTTGTTTTACTCCTGAATGTTACTCTTTACTCTACAAGAAAAAAACTATTTGCTCATTGTGGTTTCCTTATCGATAAAACAGATAAATATTACTGAACTTTTCACGTTTTTGGAGGTTTTTGTTGCCCAAATGGAGTTCATTGGCAAAGCAAAAGCTTTATGTCGAATTTGATTTAAAAAATCCCCAGCAAAAGTTTTTTAAATTTTTTCATTTCTTACCAGATTTGCAAAGTTCAAGTTCCTGCATAGTCAAGTTTGGAATACCACCTCCAGAGATTTGTTTTGGAAAAATCATCGATTTCGAGCTATAATTTCAAATACACATCAAAGTCTAAGACTTAACCTTGATTACGCTAAAAAACTTATTTATTAAATACAAAAAAATCAATGAATTTGATGAAAAAACTGGTAGAATTGCTACTTGTTCTAGCTTTTTTGCTTGTGTAATTTTAGTTTCATTTTCTCAAAGCAGACATATTTGTAAATGAGACACACCACTATAAGATAACTGATCTTTTTTTGTGATTGGAATCGAAAAAGTAAAATGTTCCTAAAATGGAACTTTGTTTCCATTGGGGATTCTTTTTGTAGAAATCCCACAAAAAAACTTAATTTTGATTGGACAAGACTACAAACGAAATAAGGAAAATTGTTTCTGATTGACCAAATTGTTCGAGGATAAGGTTTTTTCAATTTTTAACTACGAGTCAATTTTTTTCCAACTTAAATTTCGTCAACTTCCTTTCTCTCTATACTCCTAATTAGTCATACAAATTGTTCTTACTCTGTTTTTTTAATCAACTTAATACTCAATGATCTTCTCAGCGCAAAACATGTTGTTTTTATCTCATTTTTTGTCTAAACTTAAAAAAAAACACAAATGCGATGAACAGTTTCCAAAGTATTTTTCGCCGAAAAAGAAACCCTAAGTCCCCATTTATGTCTGGCACATGGTGGACGTGATGCGAAGGGATATCAAGGAGTTTCAACTGATACAGGTACTCGTCACACATAACGAACCTGGATCAAATCAATTGATGAAAGAAGTGTCTGAGCCTGTAGGGTTCCTGATTCCAGACATGTGGCTCAAGCAGTCAAGGAGATAGGATCCCCGAAAACCCATTACAATAGAAGAAGATGAGGATTTCTCAGAAAGAATAACGTGTAAAATAACTCACCACGACAAACTCGTCACAACACCAACACCAAACTGTACCAGCTCTGCGTTCTATAGAGAGTTTCCAGAACTCTTCTGCTGCTCGAGAGCTATTTGATACTTTTTTGTGAGAAATTGTTTTTTGATATTTATTTCGTTCTTTGAATTTAAATAGTTACTTCATTTTTTATTTCATAATGAGAACATAAGAGAAGTTCAAGATAAATCATTCCAATCAACTGAAAAAAAACACTAAAAATTCAACTGACATTAGTGCTACAAATTTGCACATAAATAAAACAATCGATCACATTTTGCACAAATATAGGAAAAAACTTTAGAAAATTAGCACAATAATTTAAAACTTGACACTCTTTTGCATCGTGTAACAATATATTGAAACACTTTCTGCATTTTGTAGAAAAATTTCAAATCTTTTTGAATTTTTGTCAAAAAATGAAAGATTATTGCTTTCTGTCAAAAACTTGGAAACACTTTTCGTATTTTGTCGGAAAAAAGAACGCTTTTGCATATTGTCAAAAAAATGAAATTTTTTTGCGTTTTGTCGAAAAAAATTCTGTTTACATTTTGTAGAAAAAAATGAAAAATCACTTTTTAATAGTTGTTAAAATTAGAGGAGTGATTTTCTCAATTTCTTGAAAAATAAAAAATTAAACGAAAAGTTACATCTTAACCAGAAATAAGAAGAAGATTTTGCAATTTTTTTAAAAAAGGGGACTTTTTTCTTTTTCTAAATTTTTTTTTGGTAATTTCTAAAAGTTTTCGGTAATTTCGTTAACATTTGAGATAAGCAATAGATGGACTATCAATTGTTTTCTTTGAAAAATTGAAATGATCAAATTGACGAACCCTCAAAAACCATCAAAGAAACATCCAGTAACTTTTAACGAATCTGGTTTAATTTTTTGAGTTTCGTACTTCACGAACTTTTTCCAGAGGAATGAACCAACTGTTTTTTATGGAAGCCAGTTTCGGGTTAGAAAATAAGTTATGGCGTTTGAGTTTTTGCGAAACAGACTTTTCATTTCAATACTTTGTGCTTTTAGTTCCTTTCCATTTTGAGTTTTGATAAAGATTGCAGTCATGTTTGCTCAAAAATTGGAATCAAACCTGTGTTTGTACAGAGTTTAAATAAATTGATATATTGGTAGGTGAAAGGAAATTTACCCAATCGTTGTAAAAAATGACTGAAGTGTGAAGTAATAAGAAGGTTGTGGAACTTAGCTGGAAATTTGCAAAACTACAAAAATCGTAAGAACAGTAAGAAATGTGAGCAGAGACACAAAAATCATGGTTTACTATATATTCTTTGTAAAATTCACTGGAAACGGAAATAAATATTTTTTTTAGTATAAACTAAAAAAAAATTGGGAACAGCTTGATACATAGCAGCAGCCATCTGAAACAATGTTTTTTGCTGGGAACTGTGGACTTTTATAGGAGCACGAACATCCAAACTGTTCCAAGTTTGGAAACTTGCTTAAAAGTTACATTTACTATTCTACTTCCTCTTATGGTTAGATAACTGATTATTCACTTCCATTTTTATATAATCTCAAAATAATTTGTCTCACTTCTCATCATCTAGGAAGTCTGCTCTCCCGATTGAATTTTTACACAAGACTAGACAGTAGTCCCAAAGTTCATTGAAATTTTAAAAAAATTAAATCAAAAAATGAGAGAATTGCTTGATCATAAAACTCCTACAGAAGTAAAGCTTGTTTTGAACCCTGTTTTCAAATTTTCAAGACAAATGAGCTGGGACAAATTGAACAAAGAGCAAACCTTTTTTGGTGATAAAAAAAGAAGCAATCTCGAAACTTCACAATGCTGAAAAACTTGGACTCAATACTATTTTGGAACCGGCTTCTGACAAACAATAAGCTATGGATCAGAAGCTTCCCAACTGCAACAAGGAGTATGACCTAGCATTTTACGCTAGCAGGTAAGTTTGTGTCACGATCAAAAAGTACGATGTTAACAGGCCTCCCTACATTCGGATTCGATGTTTCTTCGCAAAGGGGAATGGAGCAATGAAACAAGTTGCATCAGTGAACTAAACTACAACATTTTTGAAGACTAGTATTGAATTTTCGGAGATTTTTTTATTGTTGAGAATTGAAGGTTCAATAAAATTTGATATTTATGTTTTTGTCCGCAAAATCAGTTTTCCCTTAGTTTTCGAGCTGAGCATTATGAGTTGGTATAATTGTTTTTTTTAGAAAAATTAAAATTACGTTTTCATAATAATATGGGATTTTTCAAACTGTTCTAAAAGGAAAAAGTCCCAAAAACATCGCTCACTGTTATAGAATCGCAAATCTTACCAAAATTGCAGAGCTTGGACTCAGACTCACAAATGACACTTAGAAAGGATTCCACAAAATAGAGAAGAAAAAGAATTTAAGGTTCAATAAACTTTGATCTTTATGTTTTTGTCCGCAAAATCAGTTTTCCCTTAGTTTTCGAGCTGAGCATTATGAGTTGGTATAATTGTTTTTATAGAAAAATAAAATTACGTTTTCACAATAATATGGAATTTTTCAAACTGTTCTAAAAGGAAAAAGTCCCAAAAACATCGCTCACTGTTATAGAATCGCAAATCTTACCAAAATTGCAGAGCTTGGACTCAGACTCACAAATGACACTTAGAAAGGACTCCACAAAATAGTAGAAGAAAAAGAACATTGTAGACATGGAAATCAATGAAAAAACAATCTATCTACAAATACAAACTATTTATTTCGATAAAGTTTTTTATGTTTCCTTCATTAATAGGTTTTGTAAAGACAACCAAAAAACCTTAGACCATTATTGACGAATGCAGTGTAGAAAATGAATTTACAAAATTTGAATGGAATCTCTAGATTTTTTGGGTATCTAAAGCAAAATTTTTGTCAAATACAAGAAGAAAAAACTTTTTTCATTGCACGTGTACTGTTTTAGATCCGCACACAAATTTGAAAGAGATGGACAAAAATTGTCTTTTTGGAGTTTCAATTGGATACGGAAACTCATGAATTTTTTTTCATCGGAAACTCCAAAAACTCTAGACTTTAAACATTCTCAAATGACTCTACTGGAAATACTACTGGAAATAAACTGTATAATCGACTCTGAAATCTACTACAAAAACACTTGGATGTTTTTACGTTGCACCTAGCTTTCCCAGCTCAAGTTTTCATGGCCATGTGAATGGTTTACTTTTTTTAAGTTCGCTTGTATGCATTGCCCGATTTTTGTTCATTGCAACTACAAAAATGCCGATGAAAACAGTTCACAGAATGAGCCTGGTTGTTTTGGATATTTAGTATATTGAGAAGACTATAATGAAAAAAATTATAAATTTGGACAAACTTATCAATTAGTGTTTTTAAAGTTGGAGAATTTGTAGGATATTTCTGTCTCCCTTCCATAATTTTCAAAGCAACATGCCAAAATACTTGGTGTACAAAGCATCTTCAGAGATTCAGTAGGAGCAGCGGATATGAAAATCATACTGAACTTGAAAAAAAATTCGAAGTTATGACAAAATTTTGGAAACATAGATCATAAATTGGGATGACTACGCTTACCCAAAAATTCAATATTTGTTTTTCAAAGACATTGTTTATAGTTGTAGATGTTGCAATTACCTATTCCGTCTGCGAAAACATTTCACTCTGCAGAAAAAAAAAAGACAATTGCATACGGAACCTGGACTCGAAGTTGCTTTAACAAATTGTAAATCATATTGATCTTTTTAATGCCTCTTTGAACTTTAATTAATTTTTATTGTCGAATTTTTTTTCTGGGTTGGCATGTATGATTAATGTGACAAGCTCGTAAATTTAGTAATTTTTGTGTTCGATAAAAAAACCTGATACAAAAAATCATGGAGTTGTTTGGACGTACAAGTAGAAGATCTCTTCCACTTATTTGGTGCCGTTTTTTGTTATGGTTTGCGCAATCGTTCAATCAATGTTATCCAAAGCATG
>NW_026971135.1:0-21346 GCF_963678635.1 Symsagittifera roscoffensis
TATCTCTGAGCCATTTTTTCAGAGATTAGACAAATATCAATTCAAATATCAAGAATTTGGTTATCTTTACATTTTGTACAAATGTAGATTCTTTTGAAGTATTGTCACATCAAGTGGGGAAGTGTTCAATCAGTTAATTGCGGAGCTCAGCATAATTTACGGAGGAAAGCAGCTTTAAAAACACCAAGCGTATCAAGGAAACGACTTGTTCGTAAAAAACACTATTATGTTCTAAGCAGAAAACTGCTTCCACACAAACTTTTGGCTCAAATTTTCTTGATATATTTCGAAAAAACCAAAACTCAAAAAAAGGATCTTAGTTGTTCAGAATATTAGATTGGATTTTGATGGTTTTGTTTTTGTAAACAGTGAACGTGTCAATTGATAATTTCTTCATAAAAATCTTGTCAAAGTTATCTTTCCAAGTTTGAAAGCTTTTAAAGGAATAAATTTATGTTATTTCAATATAAGATGTATACATAAAAATAAATACAAATGAATAAATACAAATACCGAAGCAATATCGGTAATCCGGAATAGAGTTAATCGCGATGCTGAAAATTTTGGACCTGTACCTATATCTGAATCCAAATCTGGTAAAGAATCAACTCTGGATCAGTAGCTCGAACTCTAAAAGAATATAAAAAATAGCAATATACAAAAAGAGGATGGTGTGTGACACAATCAATAAGTACAGTGTGAACAAGCCACCCTTCAATCAGGTTCGACCCTTCACTGCAAAGGGAAATAAAGACTTGAATTACGATGCATATGTCAATGTAACATTCGCTCAATTACTACATAGTGACAGAGCGTAGATAAAGCACCCATTGACAACTAGCTAGCGTCAGCTACCTAAATTCTACTCATTTTTTACTGTCTAGACCTAGCCAGTTGATTTTCTGGTCTGTTTAGGGTCAAGTAAAACGGTACATTTCTTGGCCATCAGTAAGATCAATTTCGATCAGCTTTCGTTTAAATGCGAAGACAACCACATAAATGGTTCTGGGATCCCCAGACTACATGATTACATTAAAAACACGGCTCGATCATCCTACTTTACCATGTTTCTGGTGGCAGTTCTGTATTAAAACCATTGGGGATAAATTGATCCATTCCTCTTATTAGCTACTCATACTCTGAAATAACAAATATTATCGGGGTGAATTCCAAGGTTCAGGACATAAGAGTAGCTAAAAAGTAGTTTATAATAATCTCCCAACATACAACAGTGTCTTGGCACTGGGCCTCCGATTGCGTGCTCCTCCAGAAGTAACGATGTAATTTCTCCAATTTCGTGGCATCGGAGGGTACTAATCCTTCCGACTATCCCACTAAAGCTTCCTTCCTTCCTATCGGCTTCCGTTACACCTCATATCGTGCGTGATCGTAAATAAGAGACTCCGTATTTTCTTCCGTCTTTACTGATTGTTTTTCACTTGTTAATTCGGTTGTAGTGTTTTTTCGTCAAATTTCTGCTAAATATAGCCATTTTCTGTGTTTCTCAGAAACAGACTGATGAGAATCAAAAATTCGAAAACTAAAAACTCCAGAATACTCTGAACCTCGTTTTTGTTAAAAACGGTCGTTAAAGCCTCAATCGTTGTTTTTCTAGTGCCGTAGCAGGTTGGACTGTACCAACCCGGGGAATGACACATAATCCCCGGACAGCTCGTTCAACGTCCCCATTGATTGCAACTCCGGGTTATCATCGAATACTGTTCCAGTTCTCTATCAACAACTTTACAAACATCATTAGAATATGAAATTTATCTAATCCATCTCAACTCACCACAAATGCCACCCTACTACATCCCAATGCCTTCCAACATTTTCACAAAACTTGCAAAATGAGGATTGTCCTAGTTAAATTTTCTTTTTCGGCTCTTTACATCATTCTTTCTTAAAACTTCCTCGCGCTCTTGCTGATTAAAAATATGGGATATGGTTCGGCCACGCGCTCATTAAAATTAACTTAAAGTCAGTCGACAATATTTATTCTTTTAGGCCGTTGCCCTCATTATTAAAATTGAGATACTCTGTGGCTAGAAAAGGTAATGATTTTTTCACCCTCTTCGAGCCAGCGTACCCAAACCCTACCAGGTCGCCACAAAATGCACATGTATCTTCTACAGGTTAAAAATTTAAGTCAGTTTTGAACAAGTAATTTCGCTCAATATTTGCTATTTATATATAAATGACACCAAATAAAATTTTCCTTGTTGTTTAGCTATTGCAACTCTCAAAGCCTGTTTTAAACAAACTACAGCAAACTAAAAAGTTTAAATGTTTCAATAGTCAATCCTAATTGATTGTAACAAGTTTTTAACACACTACAACTTTTAATGGTTCTCCCTCTCTCTTCCTTCTGTCTCCTGTCGCGTCTTCACTCTTCACTCCCGTTTCTCTTGCTCCTCCTCTCCTAGTTCACTATCCTACAGGATTTTCTGCAACATGTCAACCGAGTTGCGTGCCAGGCGCCAACTTTCCTGCTGTTCAAATTTTGCTCCCGGATCCTACAAAGGCTGCTGTGTGGACATATACTCACATTTCGTTCTACGTCAGCTTGTAAGGCTCGTTCTTTTGTTGCTCAGTATTACAAGGCGCTCCAGCTACTCGCTTCACCGGGCTGTAGGAAGACTATCTTTTAGGTTCCCGGTCCTACATTTAGCTGGAAGGATTGATCTGCTTCCGTGTTTCTGGACATATGACGCCTCGCCCATGTTCTCTCAATGGATTTGGGTTTCCTCAGAACCCTGCAACTGGTACTGAAAAGATCCAAATTGTGGTTAATTTTCACGCTACTTAGTTGCTCACGCCTCGGCACAGTCGTCCCCCGCTCACTCGTGCCCGCGTTGGATTCCAACCACCTCACCGCCAGCATGGCAATTTTTACCACAACCGACACCGGTTGGTTTTGGTCAGGCAACTCCGTGGCCAACAGATGGTGTATCATGGCCAAATCATGCATTCTCGCATCATCATCCAAATCATATGCAACATCTGCCGTCATATCCCAGATCAAATCGGTGATCGGATGTGGGCACCATGAAGGCTTCATGAGCTCCCACATGGTTACTAAGCTGGTCGTCAAGGGACCGTCCCATGAACCACATTCAAAGCTCACTTGCCCCTTGAGCTCGGGAACAGAGGCTTCAACCACTCGTTCCTCAAAAATATTTCACAGCTTCTGTTGTTTCACGATTAACATGCCATTTTCCAGAAATCATAAACATGTCAGAAATCAAGTTTTATGGCTTGTTCAAAGTCAAATTATGGCTCCCTGGCTTCCTCTTCCACAAAGGATTGTTTACCCTTCCTGGTATGCCCGACACCAAATGAAAAGGCTTCAGATTCCCCAAGGTTGCATAATTTTTGGATCTCCAACTGTCTCAATGGATTCACGACTCGATTTCAGCTCCTTGTTGGAGTATATCCTCACCTCCCCCAGTCTACGACAGAGCTCTCTAGATTGTTAGACTCCTCATTTGGTATCAGCAACGGCATGTCCTGATATAACTCCAAGAGAACCCTCAGAGAAGTTCATTCACAATCAACTCATCCTTTCCGAATAGTTTTTACACAGTCCTCCAATACAGGAGTGGGCATACGATCCACCAAGAATCTGACAAAACAAAGGCATCTTTGCGCTTAGCCGCGGCTATTGCAGATTCATCTCTACTGATCAACATTCGCAGAGCTTCCTTCAGTTCAAACTCCTGCTCATTCGATTTCGAATCGCTACTGGCCTCGTTTAACTCCCATCAGGCACCAGGCCGATTGCATTTGAAGGTCGGTTCTTGCATATTGGTAGGCCAGTTATGCTGCCATCTTCAATAGCGTATGATTCCGTCGAAGTATCTCTGGAGGGCCGCCCTCCAAGAGATGTTTAACAACTGCTCCAGCCCTGTTTCATTTGCCTCTGAGGACATCACGTTGCCATACTCTTTCCGATTCAGATTAGAGTTTTCCGTCAATCCCTTTAGGTACTCCTGCATGGCGTGCTTTTCACTCCAGGCCATCAAGTGCCCTCTCGCTGAGTTCCTCGCCTTCTGCATCTACACTAACCACTGCGGGATCACCCATGTGGACTGAGTCGGATATTGTGATTCGACTGTACTCGACCACGCCGAGTTAATTTTCCACTTTCATCCAGGCCATGTTTGTTCGCGAGGGTTCATAGTCATCGGCCCCCCAGATCCACACTGACTGGTGACTTCCATTTCAAAATTTTTATCAGCCAGGGTTCGTGCACTTTTCTTCGATCTCGAGGATGTTGAGATCAAGCCTACCAAAAACATAAGTGGTATCAGATTTTCTTTATCTCCGCCATTCGATGCCGCATAATCACCTTGTCCATTCTCACTCAGACGAGCTACTTTGCCAACGAAGCCACTACTGCATCCGCTTTTAGCCACTACTGACCTTACTCCTTTCTGATTCACTTTTTTTTTCCTACTTTCACCTTCAATCTCTTCAGCTCTTTCTTGACTCGCATGACGGGTTGTTTTTTCATGATCTGATGATCATGGGCACTGTCCTCCGTAACAAACTCGACCAGAACGTCAGACTCTGCGGAGCTCATTAGCTTACCTAGAAACTCGATGGGTGATTCAAATTGATTCAACCCCACCTTCTTTACTACTTACCTACTTACCTCCCGTACCTACTTATCACGCCCTCTCAATGAGGGTCACTCGGTTCCACGTCACTCCCGCTTTCCGTTCAAGTTTGCTTTGGTATCTCTCCCTTTCCTCCTCTGACAACGTGCCCAGAAAGGATACCCTGATCGTCTCATCAATCTCTCTCCTCCTAGATGACTCGTGGAGCAGTTTCTGTACATCCTTACTCCGGTAGTCCAATTCCAGGCCTACTGGGTCCACTGGGGACAGGCTAGCTGGTGCCTCCTTCTTAGGGGACATGAAAGACGATGGCATCAACAACAATAGATGTCCATCGACTTCACAGTCGTCGTCGTTGTCGTCGTCGTCTTTACTGAATTGATACTCCAGCAAGTCCCTCTCTAACGCGCACAAGTCTACCCTACCCGTCTTGTCCCCTTTTCTCTACATAGGATGGTCGTCCTGGTACATCTGGTCATCGTTTTTGCAGCTGCTCTCGGTCCAAGTCCCGAAGGGCCTCGGCGCATATCCATGCCCGAGTTCGGCCGAGCCGGTACGGTCAGTTCTCCTGCGTGGTAAAACAATTCGTCGTTCACCAGGAAATCTACCGACTCGTCGCCATATGGCGCCAGCTCCTCGACCTTCATTATGTGCCCAAACCCCCCCCCCCCAAGCTCCCTTGACACTGCCAACAACACCATTTTCACTTTTCCTGGCCACTTCAGCCAGGACCAATCGTCAGCCGGTGTATTTACGATATTCCACACATCGGAGGAAACGCCGGGTTTCCTGGAGGCCGGTGCCTTAATCTTCTATCAGCCCCATGCGTCAGAGAAACTGAAGTCAAAGGCATGCATTGCCGCTACATACAACTGAAGAAGCGCGGCTCCATCCCTTCACTCTTTTTCCGCATTCGCTCTTCGACGTCACGAGCTACTTCAGTAAAGGGGCCAACAACATTAGACGTGACTCCCAGCAGCAATCTCTTTATCTGCTTTATCTGCTGGTAACGATGACCTTGGCTCGGCAGTGGCCTGACCAAGCTAGCCTTGCCTCCTGATTATATTTGACGTGCGCTTCGCCTCTCCCGTATCTTTCACTACTGGGCGTATTTTCCAGAGCCTAAACTGGATGTGGGAAAGGTCTTCATCACACATACGACACTTAAAAATATTGTTAAAGTCCATCAAAAACCATCCTGCCTTTGCTACTTTTCCAAACAATCTATCGTCAATGGCCAGCCCTCCCAGCCTCTTCTGTTCAACCCACTTTAACACAGAACAATCTACAACAGAGACTAATTTGACATACCACAATGAGTTTCTGTACGCTTTTACTTGTACGACCGCAAACACGTATGACATTACTGGTCCATACACCACCGTGAAGAGTTCCTTGGTCCGAAGACCAGAGCCAGCGGATCAATCCGCATCATGACGACCAGATCTATTAGCAGAGGCATGCCACAATACTACCCACATTCGCTTTTTCCCGTAGCAACCTTGTCTTCTCCTGTGACACTCCTGTTCTGTTGTAGGAGATAACAGATCAAGAGTATTATCCAATTCTTCACATTCCGATATGAGGCGGTTTCCAACTGAGTGGTGAATTCTCGGCTCGTTCCCTGCAGTTGTTCAGGGTAACGCAGGATTAGTCATCCAGCCGACCAGATTTCATCGCGATCAAGGTAAGGAGTCTATCAAGCCTAAGGTCCGCTAACGCCGCCTTTGCATCCCAGAACTGAGAGCAATCCGTTTTGAATTATTCCTCTAAATTAAAGAAGAAGCATCTCGGTCAATACCTCATTATGATCCCCAGAACATAATCTTCGAGGTCCTCGTCGGTTGTATCAACGTCGTCAAGAAAAAAGCATATCGCCCTCATTTTTTTTTTTTGTAAGTAGAAACGGCGGAAATATGGTGTTCGAATCGAACCACATTTCACACATGACATCCCCTTATCCATGCCGGCACGAGGTCTATACCAACTGAAGTTCCGCTGTAGTTGCCGTAAATATGTAACAGTTTGGTGCACTTGGTTTGATGAGCAAGTATTCACGCGAAATAATGCAGAAATCATAGGGCGTTGGCACTTGATCTCCTGATAAGGTGAAGTCTGTGACCAACATGGTTTTCAGCTCATCACTTTTTACTCTATCCATGAACTTTGAGGCAATGGTCAAGTTCCATTTCGAGAGCCTCTCGTCGGGGTTGGTTCTCCTTCTGAGTAGCTCGATGCTATCCAATAACTTGCATATGGATTCGTCATCTTTTTGATGCCTTTTTTCAAACTTCACCATAAATTGATGCCACTGTACACCCTAGGAGAAACGATTCAGCAAAAAGTTGAAAATTTTGCGAGCACTGTCTCGTTTTCAGCCTTAGAGACGTGCCCTCTAAGTTGCTTGTCACAGCGCTGCATTCTTGTTTCTTGAAGATATTCTCCTCTTCAAAGCGTAATTTTCATCATCTCTATCAAGGTATCGTTGCAGCCATCTGATTCATCCTTGTACAATTTCGGCTTTTTGAGTGTCCTTCTTGACCTTTGTCCTCTCTGGGTTGACTTCCTGAGTTTGGCTATGAATGTTTCCAGACATCTATTCAAAGTTTCAAATATTGAAGAGTACATCGCCGTGTCTGCGACACGGTAGTCAAATCTGGCACTGATCTGACTTGTTGCATTGTCGGTAAACGTGCCCTCGATGCGGCGTCCGCTTCTAGTGGGGCCGGATTCATCCATCGCGCCATCGACGGGGCTGCCATGAGTCTCTCCTTATGATTAGACTCAAAACATTTTCTTGATATCGGCTGGGCCCCTGCACAACTGCGGGCGCCGGATCCGTCAGTCGCCTGACGTGAGTCATCCATTGGAGCGGGTTGATTGTTTCGTTTGCTACCGCTCACGATCTCATGAAGCTTCAGCATCATAAGGTCTCCTTTGGCTTCTAATATTTTCTCCAGGCTAATCATCGAATGAGCATGGGTGTTGTCATGATCTTTCAACAAATGCTCAAGCTCTCTCATCAACCTAATGTTCCTTTCTTATTTAATCATTGTTTGCTAGAGACAAGCTCTCTGCCAGGCAGTGGTCGGTGTTCCGAATCAGGAGGGCCTGATCGCTTCTCGCTTGTGACTTCACTTCGGTTAGCTCGTCTTTCAATCTTTCATGGCCTTGTTGAAACCTTCTATTCATTTCGATCTATCCGTCTGGTCATATACTGTCGCAGTTGTTCAAGACCTGTATTATCCTAGCAAACAAATTGTTCATGTCGCCAGCCGTTCCCAGTACTGGGGTAAGACCCAGAGACGATGAGGTCAACTGAAGTTGTAGCCTGGTACTTCATGACGCACAACAAGTCCGCGTGCCCATCGACATCATCAGCCTGTCGAATGTCGAGGGTTCTCCCACGCTATCCCATCAGACATCAGCCTGGATGGCGTTTGGACATCGCTTTCTTGCTCTTCTGATGCATCGGACTCTGAGTGAAGTCCACAACCGAATGCAACATCCCCGGATGATGATAGCTAGAAGACAATCCATCAGTTCGGAGGCACATCAAGCATTCATCGTATGAAACTTTGAAGATTTTCTTGGCTTTTGAGTTTTATTGCTCCCAATTTGGACTTTTGCTCGACATCACCGCATTCTTGTGCCGTTTGACTAAATAAGATCTTGGTTCACCTGTTGCTCTTCCATAGAGTTTCTTTCTCCACCCGTTGCTCTTGGTCACTGATTTGGAAGTCCCCTGGAACAACGGTTCTTCACGCACTTTGACCTCGGAAGGCTCCAAGGTCTCTTCGGCTTTCTCAATTTCCTCCCGGTCAAAGTCCTCGCCTGGCTCTTCCAGATCCGACTGACGATGGCGGTCTGGTCGGGTCAGCGTTTTTGTCGCTTCTCAGTTTCATTCCGCTCAAGAAAAAATCATATTGATCTTTAATCGTTGTGAAGCCAACAAAAACGTCGGAAATGCTGATGATCTAGGATTGGCTGCGCCGTGATTTAAAACTTCGTGTGCTTCCAGTGCTCAGCCTGGGAACTATAGTTGGTTCCACTAACGAGTCTCTACGCTGTATGTTCTGTGTTGAGAAAATTGTTTCTACAAATTGACGACCATGCACAGTTTCCGCAAATTTCTTGAGCAAACTTGCCCCAACCTGCTCGGTCAGTTTCTTCACCTCAAAATATCCTTTCAATCTCTTAGACATCCTATTAATGACTTGTATGAAGTTACACACAGGGCCTGTCTATTGTTAGTTTTACTAACTCCAGTCAGTTATATTTATAAAATTTCTTTAGATATTATAACCAATTCAGAAAACAAAAATAAAAATCAGATAAGAAATCCTGTAGGTGACACCGATCCCTCATTTAGTATCACTTTACTGCCACAGACGTATCAAATCAATTCTTCGTTTAAAATCAAACATTTCTTTCGCAAAGAGCAGTGATTGTTTCTGTAACAGATGAATAAAACTTAATCTATAACAGATGGATAAAACAAAACAGATGAATAAATCTGAGGGATGAATGAAACAAAGGAAAAACGCTCCAAACGAACAAAGTCCAGGACACTATCTTCTCAAGTGAGTGTGTCTTGCCTAATACGCTCACCGAGGAATCCCTTAATGTATAATGAGATTGCTCGAGCTGCTCTACTAAGTAGCTCCAGGCAACCTCTGGTCGAAAATAAATGGAGTCGAAAATAAATAGAAAACACTCCCCCACAACTTGACAGTGCACGAGAGCAAGGAAAAACTTTTTATTCTCAAGTGAGTTTGTGCTGCCTAATTCACTCACCGAAGTCTTCTTTTATGTGTTCACGTTTCACCCGAGCTTTTCTATTAGGTAGCTCAAAGCAACTGCATAACCAAAATAATAATCAAAAAAAGAGTTTGGATACTTCTGATGAACCCGATCTAGAATCCAAGGTTGATAGCAAACATCCGCGTCATTTTGACTCTTACATTCCCAATATAAACTCCTCGTGATTAGTTGATCTCATATTTCAACCTTAAATGGAAGTCTAAGATGTTCAAGTTATCCCGGAGGGTACCTCCAAGTCTTCCTTAAGGAGGGTTGTTAAGGGGCTTAAGTCACCTCGAAGGGTTGCTTCGGAGGGCTGTAAGAGCACTCAGCTTACTCCAGAGGGTTACTTCGGAGGTTAACTTAAACACCTAAGTAACTTTGGAGGGTCCCCTTAAATTCAATAAGAGGGTCAATAAAAGCCGTATTAAAATCCGGAGGGTTGCTTCGTAGGGTTCCCTAAAATTTCTAAATTTTTCAAGTCTCGCTTAAATGGGTTTCCAACTAGCCTCAAAAAAGTCAAAACAATCTAAATTCACTCTGTGTTTTTTTTTCTTTCTCGGAGGTATGCGTGAGAAATTTTTACTAAGGAGGGTTGCAGATGGGCCTAGCTGATTCCGGAGTGTTGCTTCGGGGGTTTTCCAAAAATCTCGATAACAGATAATTTCACCGCTGTAAAGCCCCCGATTGCAGTCCAACTTACTTAAAACTAGATTGGCTCATCGGTAAACCTTCCCAGCAGGATAAAAAGGTGAGATTTTAAAATTTTCTGCAGCTCGGAGGGTCCTTGAGAGTGCGGTCCAGGAAACTGATCAAAAACGTCGAAAAAACTTCAATTGTTCCAGGAAGGTTGCGGTCCAGGAAAGTGATCAAAAACGTCGAAAAACGCCGACCAATTTTTCCGATTGGTTGGCTACTGTTAGAGGAATCACCAAAAAAGCGTTCGTTAAGTTGGCCTCTTTTCACCACCTGTGTAACTTCTCAGAAATTTGTTCTCTAGTTCTTACTCAAAAATGCCTTAAAATAATTGAAACGAGCGTAGTTACCTTGTACGGCACTGGAATAACGCAAAAAAGTGGCCCCAATTTGGTTTGGAAATAAGGCTAAGTAAAAAACTTGGCCAAAAACTATCAAATCACACCCTTCGGTTCCTTCCTCTTCCTATCTTTGAGTCTTCAGCTCTATCAACGGAGCTATTCGGATGTTTGTACCCAAAATTCTACTTGAGCTATAGTCGAAAATCTCTCTAGCAACTGAGCACGTTATGCTAGCACGCTCATAACATAAACCTTTATGTCGCTTTAACTCTAAAAACTCAACTCGATCCTCAAAACATAATGACAAAATTCGGAAAAATTATCAAAACTTTGCTCGAAAAAATTTGGTTTTTTGCCAACTTCTACAAAGTCTTTTTCTACGCGGTTTCTTCAGTTGCAGGAATCGAAGTACGTAGTAGCTCACTGCACAAAAGATTTTTGCTGATCGGAAAAACTCGGAAATCCAATTGTGCCCCGCCCGCCACTTAAGTTGTAGTGAAATAAAACCCGAACGATACTAAAATTGTATTAACGATACCCAACAGTCGTTGTGGATGTTTGCCCTGATGCCCTTTGTTGTGTGTGGAACATATCTGTCGATCAGAAATGATATAAATCAATCTGAAACAACAACAAATAGGAAAGACGTATCTCATCTCGACCGGAAATATTATTTAAATTGTGATTTTACGTTTTTTACTGTATTTGGTCTTCTCTGAAAGTTTTGACCTTTTTTGTACTTTTCTGTTTTCTAGTAAACTTGCTTTAAGCTTTTTCTGGTCATATACTAATTTTTTTTTGGTTTTACTTTTTTTTTGTTTTTAGTCCCAGGGCCTTCGGATAAGCGGGCTCATGACTTCCCACCAAGCCCTCCGATCCCGGGACTTTTCGGTTTTTTTTTTACTAAGGTAAAAAGCTAAATTGTACGAGGCCGAGAGTCGGTACCTTCCGCCTAGCACAACAAAGGACATTGAGGCATCTAACTCGGACATACGCCCGGAACGAAGGGTTCGTCGCTGAAACGTTTGGTGATCATGATGGTATCTTGTCTCGTAACAAGAAAAGTTGATAGTGCACCGATAAAAGAGATTTGTTTGGTTCCAAAATCCTACAAGAGGAAAAAATACCTTAAACGGTGTTTTCAACCATTTAAAAAAATAGATTTGGGACAATTGAAAGTCAAAACAAGCTATCTTAGTGAAAAAGAGGGAGTATTAAAATAATATGGAATAAAAATATTCACGATGCTGGAAACCTTGGACTCATAGCTATGTATGAATCTAAATCTGGTAAAGAACAAACTATGGATCAGGAGTTCGAAATCTGCAGTAAAGTATATGAAATAGGAACATACAGCATGAGGAGGGTGTGTGTCGCACTCAAGAAATACAGTTTGAAGAAGCCATCCTACATTCAGGTTCGACTCTTCACTGCAAAGGAAAATCAAGACTTGAAACAAGTTGCATATGTCAATTTAACAATCGCCCAAACACTACATAATGACGGAGCGTAGAAAAAATTACCTATTGACAACTGGCTGGTGTTATCTATCCATATTCTACTTTTTTTGACGTCTTCACCTAGCCAGTTGATTTTCTGGTCTGCTTAAGGCTAAGTAAAACGTTACCAAGTTTAGGCCATCAGTCAAACGACTTCCGATCAGCTTTCGATTACATGCGGAGATAACCACATTGATGGGTCTCGGATGCCCAGACTACACACATATCATTAAGAGCACGGTTCAAATATCCTATTTTACAATGTTTTTGGTGTCAGTTCTGTATTAAGACCATTGGAGTTGGATTGACTCTTGCTCTTTCTAGCTACTCGAACTCAGAAATAACAAACAATATCGGGGTTAATTCAAATGTTCAGGACATTAGAGTAGCTAAAAGCTCAGTTTATAACACTCTCTCAACAACCGACAGTCTCTGGGCATCGGGCATCCAATTCAATGCTCTTTCAGCAAAAACGTTGCTCTTTCTCCAACTTCGTGACACGTGAGATTACTGATTTTTCTTCCGTCTTTCCTGACTGTTTTCACTTGTTATTTTCAGTCGTTGTGTTTTTTCGTCAGTTTTTTTGCCAAATATGGCCATTTTCTGTATTTCTCTGGAATACACTGCTGAGAATTGAAATAGAAATAGGCTGCTGAGAATCAAAATTTAAAAAATTAGAATTCCATAACATTATGATCCTCATTTTGATAAATAAAAGATCGTTAAGGCCACTTATGTCGTTTCTCTATGCTGCACGAGGTTCGACTATGACAATCCAGAGGAATGGCATTAACTATAATGTTAACGAATTCAAAGAACTGTCTCAAGTATTGGAAGACATTCTGTTTGTTGATAACTGTAAAACTCAGTCATGTTTTGTGATGTCTTGTATGTTTGGTAGTTCAAAAATTATTGGTTTTTGGTTCACAACTACTTTTTCTCCCTGAATTCTATATTTAGAGCTATGATATCTGAAGAAGGGTCAGACACAATAGACAATTTAATCGAAATTGACATAAAAAATTAACTAATTATCAGTTAATTTTCCAGTTATTGCTTTAAAACAAACTACGGAAAAACTTAAATAAGTACTGTTTTTATCTTAATTTAAATAGTTTTAAATATTTGTCTCATTTGAACAAAATTACAAACAGGATGTTGTTGGAAACCCTTAAGATATTTTTTGAGTGTATGAAATTCATTGGTTGTTTCTAATTTTTTTCACCGTTTTTTGATGTTTATGATTGGCTGCATCAATCTTCTAAATGATGGAAAAAATAATTTTTATGGTTATTGTTTTTTTCCAAAAAAAATAAAATTATTCGAGTAATTTCCACCTTCTTTGTTTATTTCATTAAGAAAAAAAATATTTTTATCAAAAACAATTTCAGTGCTTAAAACTCATTAGAATTAAGTTGAACTACTTCTTTTTTTAGTTTGTATTAGTTTTAACTTGTATAAAACCACAGAAAAGTCGATAATTTTTTAAAAGAAGGAGACGAGATTACAAAAAAGAGGAGCACTGCCATATTTATCAACAGTATTTTTATTCAGAAGAGTTAACTGAGATTGAGTGGTCGATCTGTAAAAAAACAAAAGAACGGTAGAACCTATGAAACAAAAATTGAAGATAAGGAACATTACTTCGATTTTTGTTTTGAATTTGATACAATTGCAAAATCTAAAAATGTCAGAACATCGTTCAATCGATTATCCAAATTTATTAGACTTCCGGTTGCTTATACTACAGTTCTGATTGGTTGATATCGGAACATTTGAAAACGCCAGGGTTAGAAAATTGAATAATTTTTTTATCTCGGCCAAATAGGATGATATCCATTCTGATTCTTTTCACGTTAAATCAATTCACGTTAAAGAAATTTGCTGTTTTTAATAATTTTTAAAAAATTTTGAAGACATTCAACTCTTTTTTTTCCAGCCAAATGATAATTTAGCAGAAACAGATTTTAGTTTTAAGAACTTTAACCTGAAAAAAAATCAAAAGTAGAAGTTTTGTCCTAGCTAGCTATTTATTTTTTTCCATGATTGAATTAGTTAGAATTATAGAGTTTCGTAATTGATAAAAATCGAGAAAACATTTATTTAGTACAGTTTCTAACTTGACTCCTCGTTTTATAGGCTTTTTTGAGAAAAGTTCTATCAGAACTACTTAGATGTTGCAATTGTTAGGAACTAGTTTCCCTGGCGTTTTTTTTCTTCTTCCAAAAAGTTCCAGATTATAACCAATAGAGCTGCTTTTTATTTGTTCCAAAAGCTCAATGAAAAAATATTCCCTTTTGTTTTCAATATTTACATGTAGTTTTGAATGAATTAGTAGGCAGCAATTTTTTTTTCACTTGGACACTTTTGAGAAATTTTCCGAAAAAAAATCAAGATTAAAAGACGATTTAGTAACTTTTTTGCAAGAAAAAAACGTTTAAAGATGTTAAAAGATGTATTTTTGCTTAAGTTTTTTACTCTAGCAATTGAAGACGGGAACCTGATAGAAAACAGTCGCCAATTACAAAACAAGAATTAGACGTTAGCAGTTCTAATTTTACCTCTGCAAGCGAATTGTTCAGTCTCCGGGCCAACAGTCTCTGGGCATCGGGCATGCAATTCAATGCTCTTTCAGCAAAAACTTTGCTAATTCTCCAACTTCGTGGCACGTGAGATTACTGATTTTTCTTCCGTCTTTCCTGACTGTTTTCACTTGTTTTTTTTCAGTCGTTGTGTTTTTTCGTCAGTTTTTTGCCAAATATGGCCATATTCTGTATTTCTCTGGATTACACTGCTGAGAATCGAAATAGAAATAGGCTGCTGAGAATCGAAATTTTGAAAATTAAAACATCCATAACATTATGATCCTCATTGTGATAAATAAAAGATCGTTAAGCCCACTATCGTCGTTTCTCTAGTGCCGCACCAGGTTCGACTATGACAATCCAGAGGAATGTCAAGCAACTATAATTTTAACGAATTCAAAGAACTGTCTCAATGATTGGAAGACATTCTGTTTGTTGATAACTGTAAACCTCAGTCATGTTTTGTGATGTCTTGTATGTTTGGTAGTTCAAATATTAATGGTTATTGGTTCACAACTATTTTTTCTCACTGAATTCTATATTTAGAGCTTTGATATCTGAAGATGGGTCAGACACAATAGACAATTTAATCGAAATTGACATAAAAAATTAACTAATTATCAGTTAATTTTCCAGTTATTGCTTGAAAACAAACTACGGAAAAACTTAAGTGAGAAGTAACAAAACTATCCATTCTGATTCTTTTCACGTTAAACCAATTCACATTAAAAAAATTTGCTGTTTTTAATAATTTTTATAAATTTTTGAAGACTTTCAACTCTTTTTTTTTCCAGCCAAATGATAAATTAGCAGAAACAGATTTTAGTTATAAGATTTTTAACCTGAAAAAAATTCAAAAGTAGAAATTTTGTCCTAGCTAGCTATATTTTTTTTTCAATGAAGGAATTAGTTAGAATTATAGGGTTTCGTAATTGATAAAAATCGTGAAATCATTTATTTGTTACAGTTTCTACCTTGACTCCTCGTTTTAAATAGGCTTTTTTGAGAAAAGTTCTATCAGAACTACTTAGATGTTGCAATTGTTAGGAACTAGTTTCCCTGGCGTTTTTTTCTTCTTCCAAATAGTTCCAGATTATAACCAATAGAGCTGCTTTTTATTTGTTCCAAAAGCTCAATGAAAAAATATTCCCTTTTATTTTCAATATTTACATGTAGTTTTGAATGAATTAGTTGGCAGCAATTTTTTTTTCACTTGGACATTTTTGAGAAATTTTCCGAAAAAAAATCAAGATTAAAAGACGATTTAGTAACTTTTTTGCAAGAAAAAAACGTTTAAAGATGTTAAAAGATGTATTTTTGCTTAAGTTTTTTACTCTAGCAATTGAAGACGGGAACCTGATAGAAAACAGTTGCCAATTACAAAACAAGAATTAGACGTTAGCAGTTCTAATTTTACCTCTGCAAGCGAATTGTTCAGTCTCCGGGCCAACAGTCTCTGGGCATCGGGCATGCAATTCAATGCTCTTTCAGCAAAAACTTTGCTAATTCTCCAACTTCGTGGCACGTGAGATTACTGATTTTTCTTCCGTCTTTCCTGACTGTTTTCACTTGTTTTTTTTTCAGTCGTTGTGTTTTTTTGTCAGTTTTTTGCCAAATATGGCCATATTCTGTATTTCTCTGGATTACACTGCTGAGAATCGAAATAGAAATAGGCTGCTGAGAATCGAAATTTTGAAAATTAAAACATCCATAACATTATGATCCTCATTTTGATAAATAAAAGATCGTTAAGGCCACTATCGTCGTTTCTCTAGTGCCGCACCAGGTTCGACTATGACAATCCAGAGGAATGTCAAACAACTATAATTTTAACGAATTCAAAGAACTGTCTCAAGGATTGGAAGACATTCTGTTTGTTGATAACTGTAAACCTCAGTCATGTTTTGTGATGTCTTGTATGTTTGGTAGTTCAAATATTAATGGTTATTGTTTCACAACTGTTTTTTCTCACTGAATTCTATATTTAGAGCTTTGATATCTGAAGAAGGGTCAGACACAATAGACAATTTAATCGAAATTGACATAAAAAATTAACTAATTATCAGTTAATTTTCCAGTTATTGCTTGAAAACAAACTACGGAAAAACTTAAGTGAGAAGTAACAAAACTATCCATTCAAATTCTTTTCACGTTAAATCAATTCACATTAAAAAAATTTGCTGTTTTTAATATTTTTTATAAATTTTTGAAGACTTTCAACTCTTTTTTTTCCAGCCAAATGATAAATTAGCAGAAACAGATTTTAGTTATAAGATTTTTAACCTGAAAAAAATTCAAAAGTAGAAATTTTGTCCTAGCTAGCTATATTTTTTGTTCAATGAAGGAATTAGTTAGAATTATAGGGTTTCGTAATTGATAAAAATCGTGAAATCATTTATTTGTTACAGTTTCTACCTTGACTCCTCGTTTTAAATAGGCTTTTTTGAGAAAAGTTCTATCAGAACTACTTAGATGTTGCAATTGTTAGGAACTAGTTTCCCTGGCGTTTTTTTCTTCTTCCAAGTAGTTCCAGATTATAACCAATATATCTGCTTTTTATTTGTTCCAAAAGCTCAATGAAAAAATATTCCTTTTTATTTTCAATATTTACATGCAGTTTTGAATGAACTAGTTGACAGCGATTTTTTTTTCATCTGGACATTTTTGAGAAAATTTCCGAAAAAAAAATCAAGAATAATAGACGATTTAGTAACTTTTTTGCGAGAAAAAAACGTTTAAAGATCTTAAAAGATGTTTTTTTGTTTAAATTTTTTACTCTAGCAATTGAAGACAGGAACCTGATAGAAAACATTTGCCAATAACAAAACGAGAATTAGACGTTATCAGTTCTAATTTTACCTCTGCCAGCGAATTATTCAGTCGCCGGGCCAACAGTCTCTGGGCATCGGGCATCCAATTCAATGCTCTTTCAGCGAAAACGTTGCTATTTCTCCAACTTCGTGGCCGGTGAGATTACAGATTTTTCTTCCGTCTTTTCTGACTGTTTTCATTTGTTATTTTCAGTCGTTGTGTTTTTTTGTCAGTTTTTTGCCAATTATGGGCTTTTTCTGTATTTCTCTGGAATATACTGCTGAGAATCGAAGTAGAAATAGGCTGCTGAGAATCGAAATTTTAAAAATTAAAAATTCCATAACATTATGATCCTCATTTTGATTAAAAAAAGATCGTTAAGGCCACTATCGTCGTTTCTCTAGTGCTGCACCAGATTCGACTATGACAATCCAGAGGAATGGCAAACAACTATTATTTTATTGAACTCAAAGAACTGTCACAAGTATTGGAAGACATTCTGTTTGTTGATAACTGCAAACCTCAGTCATGTTTTGTGTTGTTTTGTATGTTCGGTAGTTCAAATATTATTGGTTATTGGTTCACAACTACTTTTTGTCACTGAATTCCATATTTAGAGCTATGATGATATCTGAGGAAGGGTCAGACACAATAGACAATTTAATCGAAATTGACATAAAAAAATAACTAATTATCAGTAAAATTTCCAGTTATTGCTTGAAAATAAAAAAGGAAAAACTTAAGTAAGTACTGTTTCTATCTTAATTTAAATAGTTTTAAAAATTTGTCTCATTTTGAACAAAATTACAAACAAGATGTTGTCGGAAACCCTTAAGATATTTTTGAGTGTATGAAATTCATTGGTTGTTTCCAATTTTTTTCACCGTTTTTTGATTTTTATGATTGGCTGCATCAATCTTCTAAATGATGGAAAAAATAATTTTTATGGTAATTGTTTTTTTCCAAAAAAAATAAAATGATTCGAGTAATTTCCACCTTCTTTGTTTCTGTCATTAAGAAAAAAAATGTTTTTTTTTCAAAGACAATTTCAAAGACAATTTCTATTTTTAGTTTGTATTAGTTTTAACTTGTATAAAACCACAGAAAAGTCGATAATTTTTTAAAAGAAGGAGACGAGATTACAAAAAAGAGGATCACTGCCATATTTATCAACAGTATTTTTATTCAGAAGAGTTAACTGAGATTGAGTGGTCGATCTGTAAAAAAACAAAAGAACGGTAGAACCTATGAAACAAAAATTGAAGATAAGGAACATTACTTCGATTTTTGTTCTGAATTTGATACAATTGCAAAATGTAAAATTTGTCAGAAATCTTTCAATCGATTATCCAAATTTATTAAACTTCCGGTTGCTTATACTACAGTTCTGATTGGTTGATATTGGCACATTTGAAAACGCCATGGTTAGAAGATTGAAAAAATTTTTTATCTTGGCCAAATATGATGATGTCCATTCTGATTCTTTTCACGTTATATCAATTCACGTTAAAGAAATTTGCTGTTTTTAACAATTTTTAAAAATTTTTGATGACATTCAACTCTTTTTTTTCCAGCCAAATGATAATTTAGCAGTAACAGAATTTAGTTATGAGAACTTTAACCTGAAAAAAAATCAAAAGTAGAAATTTTGTCCTAGCTAGCTATATTTTTTTTTCAATGAAGGTATTAGTTAGAATTATAGAGTTTCGTAATTGATAAAAATCTCGAAAGCATTTATTTGTTACAGTTTTGACCTTGACTCCTCGTTTTAAATAGGCTTTTTTGAGAAAAGTTCTTTCAGAACTACTTAGATGTTGCAATTGTTAGGAACTAGTTTCCCTGGCGTTTTTTTTCTTCTTCCAAAAAGTTCCAGATTATAACCAATAGAGCTGCTTTTTTTTGTTCCAAAAGCTCAATGAAAAATTATTCTCTTTTATTTTCAATATTTTCATGCAGTTTTTGAATGAATTAGTTGGCAGCGAAAAAAAATCAAGAATACAAGATGATTTAGTAATTTTTTTGCAAGAAAAATACGTTTAAAGATCTTAAAAGATGTATTTTTGTTTAAATTTTTTACTCTAGCAATTCAAGACGGTAAAACCTGATAGAAAACATTTGCCAATTACAAAACAAGAATTAGACGTTATCAGTTCTAATTTTACCTCTGTCAGCGAATTGTTCAATCAATTGATGTTTTTTCCTCGTAAGCTCTGAGAATCTGAATAAATTTTCTTACAAAATCAGTTCAAAAGCGAAAACATGCATTATGCAGAAAACAAGAAAAACCTTAAAACATAAAACGTTTCTAAAAATATTCAAAATTACGTTGCAGAAGCAACAGAGAGATAATCATCAGTAATGAGAAGATTTTGTTGATTTTCAGCCAATATATCTTATAATTTTATGAAGAGTTTATTATATTCTCACTCAGTTTTAACGATAACTGGTCATTTTTTATCCTTGAATTGTGAACTTTTTTATTATCAACGTTTCATTAACAACTTTGGGTTAATAATTGAGAAAAACTGAGGAGGAATTGAATCATGGAGTTTGATCTAAAAATTTGAAGAAATTTTGTTCTTATTATTCGATTGATTCGATATTTTTTGTTAAACGCTGATTTGGTCAAAATTATTTATTTAACGAAATAACAGTTCAAAAAATGAAAGTTTTGGTTATAGTTGAGTCATTTTTACTTTAGTTTCTCAAAAATTACGAATATTTTCACTAAATTTTGGAAGTTTCAAGTTGAACCAGCTAATCTAAGCTTCCTTTTTAGTGTTCAGAGACTTTGATGAACCCTCTTTCAGCTCAGACTAAAGTATAGTTTATGGTGATTCAAGATTTTGAGAGAAAACTGAGGAAAGTTTTATATTTTCATTCAAAACTTTGTATCATTGTCTCAGTATTGTCAATCAAAGTGATGATTCAGCAGTGTTTTTTTTATTAGAAACAGAAGCAACAAAAACTTGAACAATTTTTTGAGACTTCTCTAATATTTTTCAAAAAAACTTGAAAATTTTGCAATTCTTTCCAAAAACTTCAAATTTTTGCAATTTTTTCTTCCAGTAGCTTTGAATTTGTTTCTAAGTTTCAGTAGATTTGAGACTTTTATGAATTTTCACTCTGTCACTAAGAACTATACTTAACCCGCTTCTGAGCTCAGATTAGTGTAAATTTTAACACATTTCAGTAATTTGAGTGCTAATTGTTGAAAAACCCACTTTCTTTTTCCAAATATTTGTGTTATTGTCTCAACATCTTTCTAAATAAAAAAAAATCTGCTTAAATTCAAACTCTGCACTTAATATAACATTGAAATTTTACAACTAGATCAGTTGCGACAAAAAATAACCACAATCTGAGACTTTTGCAACTTTTTCCAAACAAAATCGAAACTTTGGATTTTTTTTCCAAAAAAACTGAATTTTTACATTTTTTTCCAAAGTATTGACTTTTTTTCGAAGTTCAGTGTAATTCAGCAAAACTTCAGGCAGATGTTTCAGAAGTTAAAATTATCTAATAAAATAGTTATTGGGTCGAATTATTACAAATGGTATCGTGTCCCAAAGTTTTTCAACAAAGTTTTGAAAAAAAAATCCCATTTTTTGCTCAAAATTCTTACCCTTGAACTACAATAGGCAAAAATACTAATTAAAAGAATGTCATTCCACAATCTATTCGCAATTAACCAGTGATACTCAACAATCATATAATGCGCGTCACAAAAAAGTAGACATTTCTAAATAAAAACTAATTTTCATATTTCCTCTTACCATCAAACAATACAAAAAAAACCTTAACATTGGTATTCCCTATCCTAACACCTTGTAGACTTTATGCGTTGCTTGGTGACTAATATTTTATTCCCAATCTTAAAACATAGGGGTCACCAACCTCCCCTCCCCCTGATCATCCTCAACATTTACTACTTTCAACTGTTAGTTTTAAATTTTAAATTTTGGAATTTCAACCTAAAGGGAAAATGA
>NW_026971136.1:0-26590 GCF_963678635.1 Symsagittifera roscoffensis
GTAACAATCTTCAAAACCTTTTGTGACATTCGACCAGAATTGACGAAAATGCAATTTCGAATCGGTAGCAGCTGACCTGGAGGATTGACGGTTTCAGCAGATTAGCAATGTTATTTAAACGATTAGAAGAATCGTGAAAGTCAGAAGATTTCGGAATTTTTAATTTTTACGATTTGTGACGTCACACATCTGAGAAACGTCGAAACGGCCAATTTAGAAGTAAATCGGAAGAAAAACACAACAGCAATGTTGCGACAGAAACAACTACGAGAAATAACAAGATACAACTGGTAATTATCAGAGACCGCTCCGAGTTGTAACGATTGTGTCGCTACAATCGTTACAGAGCAATTCACGCAAACGGTGAGGGGTGTTGGGAAAGTGTCCAGCCTTCCGTAAAGGAAATAAGAACGTTATTTCCCCGGATGCCAGAATCCGGAGGGGTCTCGAAACCTGAACTCAAACTGTTTTATACAAAATTTTAGCTTCCTACTCATGTCCTTAATTGAATTTAATTAACATCTCGATTCAATTTCAGATAATGAGAAACTAGGAGCTGAGGAAAAGGGTTGATCCACCTTCGATGGAGATGATGATATTTATCTACTGAACAAAAACAATGATAATATAATAAACAGTAGTAGCCCTGTTTATATGAGTGACCTCGTCGTCTGGGGATACTGAGACCCAGCCATGAGCTCACTATTTTTGCATGTAACTAAGTTAATTTAAGCGTTCTGTTCGAAGCCGGAGAACAGTAACGTTTTTGTCGACCCGATGTTAGGACACAAGAACTGGCTTTTGCAGAGACGGTGAAAAGCATGTAGAGGTTTGTTTAGACGCTGGTCATTCGTTTTAGAACCCAGCTTTATTTTCCGTCGATAAGTACTTTCGAGCGAATATTAAATTTGTGCGAGGAGGTAAGGTAAAATCTAGGCCCAATATTTACTTGCATATCGTTAGGACCACTAAGAGCCGTAATTTTAACCCTTTTTTCTCGGAAAAACGCAGTCAGAAAATTTTTTTATCCAAAATTACTACCCTAGTATAGAGAGTTGCAAAAAGTTCGGACAGACAGATTTAATTAAAAAGAGCAACTGCCTAGACATCAACGGAAATTGAAACTGAAATAAACAACGTCGAAAGATCATGAAGCAGTGTTTGGCTCAAAATTTATAACTACGGCGGGCAATTGCATCCAAAGCGTCGATCAGTAAACCATGAAACAGGAAGAAAGTTGCTTAGGTTGGCTGCTGTGTGCCAGTCGGTCATATTTGGAAGTTTGACCTTGAGAAGAGCAGAAAACACTTGATTTTGTAGTGAAATTTAATTTTTCAAAATTTCGAATGGAACATGTCATGCACGATTTTCTCGCGATAACTGAAAATCAGAAAAAGAAAAAGAAAAACAATTTTAGAACAATTGCGGGAAAGTTGTCAGATAAAAACGAGTGGGAAATTGCTATTCGCAATTTCCATCATAGTGAACAAGAGTAGAGCTGTCCTATCTGAAATAGAAGACAGAGTATTCCCGAGAGAACAATTATTCGAACTGGACCAGAGTGAACCTTCGACGGAAAAGTGGACAGCTTGAGTGTCCCAATGGTCCACATAAAACTGCAGTCTAGAGTAAAAACTTGTTCTTGTTGTTAAAACTGACTGACATTAAACTTATCTTAGTTACTTTATTGATTCTTGAGTTGTTTACCGACTTATTTACTTCCTGGTTCTTGAGCGTGCTACAATGTGAGTACTTAATTTAAATTTCTAGAGTGTGTTTTATGATTGTTATGTTGAGGTAAGGCGAGTTTTAGGTTGATCCATCTGAAATGGATCAAAGTTACACTGTCTAATAAAAAGTAACTTAACGGATTGTTCCAACCCGGTTTTTAACGGCGTTCATGTATTTTGGGTATCTAGAGACCTAAGTATGGGGACGTTTCTAATTCTAGAGTGGGGGGATATTTTAGTAGTAGCCTTTAAGCTGTAACGGGTCGTAGTCTCATGTCACAAGCGAACCGAATTGGCTCCGACTGATTTGAGGCGGAAAAACACAAGAGATAGTGTCCCTGACTCCTGAGCCAATAGTTATAGGGCCTATTTTTCTTAAGCCTCATGTGTGACTGCAGTAGACGAATGTTACATAGTGTTTTTATGGCGCTCCTGGGTGTTTACGACATCAAGACTACGGAGTCGAACCCACTTGAGACAGCTTCGGGCTGAATGCCCATTCTAGAGTACCGGCGGTACGGTTCGACAGGAACGTGCAAACCTTCCGGTTGTACCGTGATAGCTTTTTAAGAAAACTCGAGAAAATTTCCTGGTACGCTCTCCGAACGAGGCTTAGCTAACCGAGTAAAAGGGGGCAACTAGGGGGACAAAAACACGAGCAAAAAGACAAAAAGCAAAACAAAAACCAAAAAAGAATAGAAAAAGGAACAAAAACCATAAAACGAAAAAAGACAGTGACTTTGACACCAGATTAGTTGGATCAAACCTTTATATTAATTAAATAGTATACCCATACTGTTTTACAAGTTCGATCGTTTCGATCAACCTAGCAAATTAAACCAGTAAACTGAACAAAGTGCCCGAAGTGGGGCGTTGTCAAGGGTTTTCAGATAGCTTGGAACTTAGCTGGACCAATAGGAGACTTGACTGGAAGAGGTGACCAGCCGAGTGGGAAAGTGGTTCAGGGACACTTGAGCTGAACCAATAGGAGACTTGACTGGAAGAGGTGACCAGCCGAGTGGGAAAGTGGTTCAGGGACACTTGGCTGAACCAATAGGAGACTGGACTGGAACAGGTGACCAGTCGAGTGGGAAAGCAGCCAAGAAGGATTTGGCAATTCTCGAGTTCTCAAGTTGGGCAGAACGGGTATCGTTAGAATCCACATTACATTATAGGAGATAAGTGTAAAATTGGATAAGCGAAATCCCCCAGTTTTGAGGAACGTTTTTACTTGAGCAGGCCTGGAAACAGGTCTACGGTTTTCTCTTGAGAGGTTTAGCACCCGGCGCTTAAAGTAATTTTTAGGCTTAAGAAGGGGGGCTAGAAAGGGGGGAGGTTAGAAGGGGGACTGGTTAGGCTAGAGGTTGGCGGTTGTAAATTGCAAAAAGGGGGAAATTAGAGTAACTAATTAGTCGACATAGTTGACTTAGTTACATTAGAAATTAACACGCGTTGGTAATATTAGGTGGAGATCCAAAATCCAACTCGAGTTAAGGCTGGTACGCTGGTTGGTTTGGTAGGGGGGACCGGATATAGACAGCTTTTGTGATACCCCATAAGATCACTAGTGGGGGGAGGAAAACGCGTGGCAATTAGGTACCAGACATTTTTTTTAGACGAAAGGTAGACATTGGTCACCTTTAAATTTTAGGTGGGCATTTTTCTGTTTTTATTATTTTTCTTACTTAAAATTTTTGTTGCATTTGATTGAGGATTTGTGTTTGGTTTTATACGAACAGGTGATCATAAGATACCTGCGCACCTACATTGAAATAGAAACAACCAAAAAGAAGAGGGGGGTCAGCATTTGGCTTTTAAGAGAGGGTTTTTGGGAAAATTTTACTAGAGCTTGAGTGGTGGTACAAGGTACGGTGGTTCAAGAAGACCCTACAACGAGGAAGACACTCCGTGACGAGTATTGGGACAAGACCGAAGAAGTCTTGGGACAGTGGTCTTGGGACAGGGTCTTGGGACAGTGGTCTTGGGACAGTGGTCTTGGGACAGGGTCTTGGGACAGGGTCTTGGGACAGTGGTCTTGGGACAGGGTCTTGGGACAGTGGTCTTGGGACAGTGGTCTTGGGACAGGGTCTTGGGACAGGGTCTTGGGACAGGGTCTTGGGACAGTGGTCTTGGGACAGGGTCTTGGGACAGGGGTCTTGGGACAGTGGTCTTGGGACAGGGTCTTGGGACAGTGGTCTTGGGACAGTCTTGGGACAGTGGTCTTGGGACACTAGTCTTGGGACACTAGTCTTGGGACACCAGCCTTGGGACACTGGTCTTGGGACACTACCCTTGGGACACTAGTCTTGGGACAGTAGTCTTGGGACACTAGCCTTGGGACACTAGTCTTGGGACAGTAGTCTTGGGACACTGGTCTTGGGACACTACCCTTGGGACAGTAGTCTTGGGACACTAGCCTTGGGACACTAGCCTTGGGACAGTAGTCTTGGGACACTAGCCTTGGGACACTGGTCTTGGGACAGTAGTCTTGGGACACTAGTCTTGGAACAGTGGTCTTGGTACAAGGGTCTTAGGACACTAGCGGAGAGTACTGTGATAGTGACGAATAGTCTTGGGACGGTATAGAAATTGAAGTCAAATTACAACAAGTGCGTTTTAAGACAGAATAAGACAAATCGAAATAGGTAGGGTTGAGACCAAATTAAGGAAAATTTTTCGGAGGTTTTAGAAAGAGAATTAGATAAGGTTTTTAACACGTTGTACAGAATTTGTTACCACAAAAAAAAAAAAAAAAAAAAATATTTTTTTTACCCTTAGAATAGAATCGTGTATATAATAAAATTGTAAATAGAAGCAGTTGTAAATAGAAATAATGAGGCGGAGTAGGGTACCGGTGCTCGAAAAAAGGTCAAGTGGATCAAACACGAAATATAATTCATCGCTGCGCGGAACGACATCAACGGGCCCAAAGATAACGAAGACGAACTTTTCAGTTAACATGGTCAGCACAAGGAGTACAGCGGAGAACAGGGCGAAAGAGGGCACGGAAGGGGAGCGAGTAGAACCCACCATCGAGATTGATCTAGAGACACCTGATCAAAGTGTGGATGAAACAAGGAAGATGGCGACAGAGTCAACTCCAATGCCCAATGCAGAGGAACCGAACCAGAAACCCATAGAGTTCTCACCGATAGATGACGCGGAAGATGCAATAGGCAACACCGAAGAAACGGTGAAAGAAGACTCTCAAGTAAAGAGGACATCTTTTACGGAAAAATTGGGAATAATGTTCGGAATAAAAACAAAAGAAAACGTGACTGAAGAACCAAAAGCAGAAAGAGCACGAACGTTTGGGACAGTGAGCACGAAGACCTCAGAAGCCAATCCAAGAGAGGAACAAGCTAAAGCAGAGGCTACGGCCGAAGAGAGACCGACAGCTGACCATGAAGAGACTAACATTGAGCTGGGTGACTTGTTGGCGAAATTAAATCAGATTGACAAAAGACTTAAGCACAGTGAAGAAGACAGAGAGGTGATAAAAAAGGAGATAAGATACAACAAGCACGAGTATCTAGACAGTTATTTTAACCTAGCTAAGGCAACAGATGAGAGACTCAAGGAAATGTCAGATAAGGTAGAAGCCACCAATGAAGAACGAGAAAAGAACATCAAAACAGACATGCAACAGTTGAAGAACCGATATGATGATGTCAACAGCCAATTAGGGAGCCTGGAAAGGAGAATGGACACAATGAGCAGGAGTCAAGCCGAGAGTTCGTGTGAAATACAGGCAAAGGTGGATGCAATCTTGAGAGGTTCTACTCCACAAGAAAGACCGGCAGCGGATCGTACGCAAGGCACCAGAGTTGACTTTGCAGAACCACAAAGGAACAAACGACAATCGACACCGTTGCCCTTAACCAGGGGTGCGATAAGCATAGCACCAACAGCTGCGAAAACAATAATGAAGAATGGAACGTCGAATACAACGACTGCTCCGGGAGATTCAACAGCTAACAGCAACACAGGACCGGATGCTATGACATGGGCCAGCACTTGGGAGATGATGAACAGGACTCTAGAGGCCTTCGCCACGAGGAACACTGACTCGAGCGACAGGAGAGAGGGAAAATCAAGAAAGACATTCAAGAAGCCAAAAGAATTCAAGGACGACTCCGATGGATGCATTGACACTTGGGTGGAAGTGATGAGATTACATCTAGAACAAGATAACTTGAGTGACGAAAGACAAGCATGTACAGCCATACTGAGCAACTTGGAAGGAACGGCATTAAAATGCGTGGTCGCAAAGAAGGAGGAAGAACGCGACACCGCGGACAAGATCTTCGAGATATTGCTGAATCGGTTCGGGTCAGGCATGAAGGGTCACCAAGCGATGATGCGATTTGAAAAGAGAAGGCAGAGGGACGACGAGTCAATAGATCGGTTCCTAGATGACCTCGAGAGCTTGAGAAGGAGGAGTGACCCAGAGGAGTCGACAAATAGACGGAACTTTAGCATTGCCTCGAAGTTCATCGATGGGGTGAAAAGTGATGACTTAAGGACAATGTTAGCAACATACTACACATTGTCGAAGGACAGCGCACCCACCCCAGAAGAAATGAGACAGAAATCGAGAGAATACATGCTGATGAAACCTAAGAAGTACTCATATTCCGAAAACAGGAACACGCAAGGGGGAAGCCAACCCCAGAGGTCATCATGGTACAAACCTAGAGATGATATGGACAAGCGCAGATCATGCGCGAACTGCGGGTCAGCGGATCATCATGTGGCTGACTGCACAACGTACAAACAAGGCATGAAGAGCCTAGGTTATGCACCGGATGAAGAGGATATGAGCCAGATGGAGGAACACGAGTACTATAACGGCTTAATCATCAAGATAGGCGCCAGATGCTTCTTCTGTAACCAGGAGGGGCACTTCAGGATGGATTGTCCCTTGTTCTGGGAAGCGGTCAAGGACCAGAATCACCCCAAACATAAGTTGGCATTAGCGGCGGTGCAGAATCAGCGGAACAGGCAAAACGAGTTTGAATCTAGGAACTTGGGGGCACCAAACACCGAATTGCCGACGAAGACAGTGAAAGCTGTGACACATGTTAGCGGTGCGTTAGAGTCCGCGGCCGGAAGCTCTCTAGAGATAAATTATGAGAAAGCGGCGACGGAAGCAATTGCCAAAGTGAGACAAGATCTGGCTGCGAAAGAAATAGAGCAACGACTAAAGTTGGAGATCGAAAGACAGAATTTTAACGGAGCATTAACCGGATCGAACTCAACACCAGAGGCTAGAACGGGCTCAATGAAGACCGGGAATTGTAACACCGTGAAAATGGTGACAGGTAAACCTTTTGGAATATCGAAAATCGGAGCAAGAATAATGTCGATAATCACAGTGGGCGGACACGAGGTAACCAGAAACTTGAGCGAGCCGAGCGACCAGACGATAATGCACATTGACGTGTATGCAGACTACTTGAGTGGAATAAGTCCACAAACGACTTCTAGAGCGCTCAGGGCACTACTCACGAGAGGGGGCAACAAATCGGTACGTGTTGATAATAGGTACACTGAAGCTTATGGTCCACACGAGGTCATGCTAAATATAGATGGAATCAACATCTATACCAAGACGATGATAACATGCGACGAAGACCTAATTGGACAAATCTATGTAGGGAAAGAAGAGTTGAAAGTAAGATCGATCGGACACTGTGCCATGCTTGAAGAAGATGCAATGCACATCGGGACGGAAGCAGACGTGACAGGGCACGTGCTAGACATAAATGGCAAAAAGACTCAGTTGCGTGGATTACTTGACACGGGAGCAGTCTTGAGCGTCATACCAATCGAAACATGGGAAAAGATGGGCTTTGACAAAGGTGACTTGATAGACTCGAGAATACGGCTGTCAGCTGCAAACAAAGGGGCCCTACGGGTGCTGGGCAGGACGCCGATAATAGCCCTCAATTTGGGGGAACGTAACCTGTGGATGAGCTTCATCGTGGTAGAAAACCTAGATGAATCTGACCAATTCATTTTGGGCAGAGACTTCATCAGGAATTTCGACGTAACGATTGATCTAAATAATGCAATGTTCAGGATACGGAACCCGGATAGGAGGTACGCAATCAAACCGGTAAATTTAATAATGGCGAATGAAAACAAAGCACCGGTATTCTTGAGTAGGAGAGTGAGGTTAAAAGCTAATGAAGCGGCAATCGTAAGCTTGAGGATGAAAAATTATAATGAACTAAGTGACAACAAGCAAGTGTGTATAGTTCCGAATCCCAATAGTCAAAGCGCTGCTGTTTTAGGAAGATCATTTTCGATAACGAAGAGCGGCCTCTGCGTCAGTGTCTTGTTGAATACCCTTGATATACCGATCACGATACAGAGAGGGAGGAAGCTGGGATATGCTTTACCGGTTAAAACTCGATATGAAACAATTAAAAACTCAAAACAAAATGAAGTTGTTGATTGTCCCAACCACAGGGACAAAATTTGTATCTTGAGACGATTGCAGAGAATAAAAGATTCTTCAGGTCTTATCAAATCACTTAAGTCAGAAACGGACGATGGGCTTTCGAGCTGTTCGAACTTTCCAGAGCGACCCACACTAGATGAAATGCAAATTGATAAACCGGTTCTGCCGGAGATTGAACATTTAAGGGGCAAACTGAAAGATGAACAGCTCGAAGCTATCAAGGACGTACTAGAGCGAAACGAGGAGGTCTTTTCAAGGCATAAGGCGGATATCGGGTGTTGTAATTTTGTTGAACATGAAATTGAACTTGAGGAAAACGCGGTACCACACAGGGAGGGGGCGAGGCGCATGACCCCACACAAATCGGACGCGTGTAGAAAAGAAATCGAAACGTTACTAGAGTATGACATGATAGAACCATCCAAGTCACCGTGGGCGTGTGGAGTAGTGATGGCCAAAAAGAAAGGCGATCAGTTAAGGTTTTGTTGTGACTTTCGATACCTGAACTCCGTCACGGTGAAGGATGCCTATCCCATACCTAGAATTGATGAGAGCCTCTCGAAGTTAGGTGATGCGAAATTTTTTACGACTCTTGATTTAGGCTCGGCCTTTTGGCAGGTACCATTAAGGAAGCAAGACAGGGACAAGACAGGGTTCGCCTGCGAGTTGGGTCTGTTTCAATGGAAACGGATGCCGTTTGGACTCTGCAATGCAACAGCCACGTTTCAGCGGCTGATGGCACACGCGTTGATAGGCGTGACGAAGAAGTACGGCAACCTGGTAATGTGCTACGTGGACGACGTGGTAATAGCAACGCCGACACTAGAAGACCACATCGAGAGGCTTGACGAGGTGTTCGCGTGCATGAAAAGATCGGGGCTGAAGTGTAAACCATCAAAGTGCGAGATACTCAAGGACTCGATTAAATACTTGGGAAGGATGGTAGATAAGCACGGCATCAGACCTGATCCAGACGCCGTGGAAGCAGTCCTAACCTGGAAATCACCGAAGACGGAGCACCAGCTGATGAGCTTCCTGGGTTTCGCCAACTATTATAGAGAATTCATCAAGGGCTATGCGGACAAGGTATACCCGATGCAACAACTAATGAGACATAAGGGCAAGAAGTTCACGTGGAACAACGCGGCAGAAGAGTCATTCCAGAGAATAAAGAAAGAGCTATGTGAGGCACCAGTACTGGGTATGCCGACAGAGAAGGGGATGTACGTGCTAGACACGGACGCGTCAGTAGTCGCTATTTCTGGGATTCTCCATCAAGAACAAGAAAGGAATGGGAAGACAGTCTTGAGACCAATAGCATACGGGAGCAAGGTCCTAAGTGACACAGAAATGAAGTACGGAGCACCGAAAGCAGAGATGTTCGCGGTGGTCACCTTTGTCGAAAAATACAGAGCATACCTAAGCAGTGAGCCCTTCAAGCTGCGAGTCGACAACCGAGCACTAAGCTGGCTGAAAACGTACTCAATGGACCAGAGCTATATTGGGAGGTGGATAGTTCGCTTGGATGGATACAACATGATAATTGAGCACAGAACACGAGATAAACATCAAAATGCTGACAGCTTGAGTAAGAAGACGGAGTTCTACGAGAGGCAAGAACAAAGAGAGGCGGACAGACCTGAGATCAAAGACGGCTTCTCCTTCATGGACAAAGAAACGTACGACAGTCTTCCACTCACGAGATGGCTGGACAAATCAGGCAAACCGATTGAAGATCATCCCGAATTGCCGAAAGAGCCTCTTGAAAAGACCATCTTGAAGAAAAGCAGAGGGATTCCGATAGGAATAATGCTCAAGTCCAAGATCGTGAGGGAAACACTTAAGGCAAAAGGTTATGATCTCATCCTGGTAGAGGAGGGAACGGTCCGAATAGATGAAGACTTAATGAGGTTGCTTGAGAAACTATCAGATGACAAGCCCGTGATCCAAGGGAAAGGTCAGGAGGCACCGGAACTAACCATACTTCGGAGAGTGAACAATACTGACGTCCCGAAAGGAAGCATCACTGATAGCAAGGAAGTTGTGCGATCACTAGTTGAAAAAATCCCCGAAAAAATTCTGGAACAGACAAAAGTCAGGGATAAGAAAGTAACATTCAGAGAAGAAGTTGAACACCTGGGACTAGATCAAGAGTCCGGGGAGTGGTCCAGATTCATGGAAGAAGACGAAACCGGAGAAGGGAAATTGTCCGGGGAGCGTGAAGAATGGGATGAAGACTCGGATGAGAGCAGCGAAGACCAAGACAGTCTATGCATGATACTGGCGGAAGAGAAGATAAGACAGCACGACAGGGAATTACAGACGGATCCATCTTCAGGGACGTACAATCTGGAAATACAAGAGGTACGAGGTGGTGAAGAGCTCGAGAAAATAGCAGTTTCAAGAAAACCACTAAGGGAACTATCGTGCAACTCAAACGTCAGAACGAATCTGGTACCAGAAGACGACATGAAAATCGTGAAAAGGATGATATGTGTGAAGCTGAGCGATGACATCCACAACCCTGGTGAAATGAATGGACAGATCATGGCGCTAAAGGAGCACGTTAAGGCGAGATACAGGCTGTCTGACCTAATAAGGGCCCAGAAGAATGACAAAATGACAAGTAACCTCTCCAAATGGATCCATTCGGGAGTCAAGGAGAAGGGGGAACTTGAGGAAGACAGCTACAAGATCTTGAGCCAGTTCTACAAAGAAAAGAGAGATTTACTTTATCACACAGCTGAAGGGGTGGTAGCGTGCAAGAGAAGAGATGAGGAAAAAATATTACACAAACACAACCTCATCATACTACCACAACTGTACCAAACGGAAGTGCTTTTCAGATCACACGACCAGATGGGCCATCAGGGGATAGATAAAGTACAACAAAGGATACTTCACAGGTTTGACTGGCCGGGAATGAGAAAAGCTTGCGAGAGGTGGGTGAATGCCTGCCTAGCATGCCTTCAAGTAAAAGACCCAAGGAAGATGAAGTTTCCCCTCAAGTCTGTCGAGAGTTCGGATTTCAATGAAGTGGTGCAGATAGACCATCAGAAAATCTGCATGACGGAGTCGGGTTATAACCAAATACTAGTTATAATAGATCACTTCACCAAGTTGGCGGAAGCGGTTCCGTGCCAGACAGCCTCAGCAGAGGAGACATGTGATCACCTGATAACGCATTGGATATCGCGATATGGTTGTCCAATGACTTTCCAGTCAGACAACGGCAAGGCTTTTGTGGGGGACTTGACAAAAGAATTGATGAAGAGATCACACATTGCTCAAGCACACTCGACGACCTATCATCCACAGACCAATGGGTTGGTAGAGAGACAGAACAGGACACTGGTCAACATGCTCAGGGTGTACTGCTCGAGATACATGACGGACTGGGACAAATACCTGCCACAAGTAGTAGGAGCCTATAATAGTACTCAGCACTCAACGACGGGTATCAGTCCTTTCATGATGTTGACAGGCAGGGAAAGGGCAATGCCTCTAACATTCTTCTACCCGGAGTACGAGGGGAAGAGGACGTCACCTCAAGCATACGTGAAGGAAGCGATCAAAAGACAACAAGAGCTAAACGAGCTATGTCGGAGAAACACGGCGCAAGCGCAAATGAGGCAACGCAAGAAATATGACGAAAAGATACTAAGAGCAAAGCCATACGAAGTGGGCCAATACGTGTGGGTTTTCCAAAATGTCATACCGCCCAAGGGAACAAAGAAACTACTCAAGAAATGGAGAGGACCGTTCATGATTACGGAAGTACATCAACAAGGAAGGTTCTATCGCTTGAGTACAGGGCGAGCAGCACATTACGAAAATCTGAAGCCTCACATTCCGTCTCCGGAGGACTGGTGCCTGCCAAAAGACATGGAAGGTCTTGAGTACCTGGTGGTGGAACCAGCGTGCGAAGTGAATGAGAAAGGCACTAGAGAGAAAAATGATGGTAATGAGAACTTGAGTTTGGACGACAACGAAAAGATAGAAGTGGAGTCGGATGCAGGTTCATTTGTAGAAGAAGACTGGAACGATCCCGAGCAAAACGAGGTACCGAAGTGGATGGAACCGGATCGACCAACACCACCGGAAACCAGGACGGGCAATCGTAAACGAACAGGTATGAGGTACAATAGGTACGGGGATGACTTCTTGATCGATAAGATACAGCCAGACAAGTTGGGCGATGAACTACTAAGCGCAGGCGAACTGGAGGCCGAAGAGGAATGGCAAGTGATTGACGATGGTGGACATTATCCGCAGGATGATTACTCGACGCCAGAATTGGAGACGGATCTCGAGCAGAGTGAAATAGAAAGGAGGGAGAACACGAACTTGAGGATTCTAGAGTGGATGCGTAATGTCAAGGACGAGAGCCGCGAAGGACAAAGCATTCAGCAAATCGATGTATCAGCAGCAAATTACATGAAGACAGAGGACCCTCTTTTCGGATGGACAGCAACAGACAGGCAACTGGACATCCCTAAGGACAATTCAGACCCGACTACATCGACGGGGACGTCGATAAATATTTTTGTCCGGGGAGTGGGGGTAGGACTTACCCACACCGAAAATTTGATGATAAAGAAGCTCAAGGAAGTGAGGGAAACAAGCGGATTGGAACTGGAGGAAGAAGAACCAGAGCCTACCATAGGAAGGAATTTCAAAACGAAATTCGAAATACCCAATGAATACTCAGAGAACATCATGATAACGGATAGCGACTTCATCCTGTCAAACAGGACCAGCGCGATCTGCATCACGGCGGACATGAGTTTCAAATCAAGATTGGAGGCTGACTTCAAAAGAGAGTACCAGAACGTAGAGTTTCTGTTTAGACAGAGGCCAGGACTGGGAGGCATGGCAGCGCTTCCACCGTCAGTGGCACAGGTCCCGGGCAAATACCTCTGCTTCCTAGTAACGAGAGTCAACGACAGAAACACAATTGATCCCGAACACGTGATATTGGCACTGACAAGACTACGTGACTTCATGATTGAAAGAGGAATAGTGGAGGTCTCGATGCCGGTGTACGACCCAAACAGGGGCAAACTGAGCTCGAGGGAATTGTACGCTATCCTACATGTGGTCTTTGCAGAAACAGAGATAATGGTGCATCTTCACAAGAAGTACTACTTGAGCATCGCCTGAGTCGGGTACATGGAGGTATCAGGTCGGGTGTGAGGGAGGAGTCTTGAGTTAGGTACTGGATTGCGGCGCAGGTAAAAGGATCTTAAGATGTGATTGGCATGACAATTGAATTTTAAAAGAAAAAATTGATGGTGCTAAAACATAAAATGAATCTGCATGTTCTTAAAGGAAAATCCAATCGAATTGCTTTAAGTGATATGAGAATGATAAGATTTTAACCATATGGGTAGAAGGGGGGTCTCTAGGTTAGGAACGTGACATGCTAAGTTTTAATAAGCTTTCTGTTTTCAGATCGAGTTTGAAAAACAAAGTTGAAAATCCAACTACACTCAAGCGAGAAACAAAAAGAGAGAATCTTGATTGAACACGCGATAATCCGAATCTACAGCAAGTAGTTGCAAGAGAAAATTTCTAGAGAATTCTTGAATTGGGTAATACTTGAGTTGGTAAGGTAATTCTTGAGTTGGTAAGGTAATTCTTGAGCTGGTTAACATCTACCTATATACATCCCGAAGTTGCAAAAATGGCAGACCGATTCTGGAACTCCGTGCCCGCGGCTCTGAAGAAGCCCACTCTTGACGAGCTGTACAGACGCTTGAGGGACCTGGACTACACCCAGATAGACGAGAGAATGGCGGTGATGCTGAATGCAATCCTCCAGTTGGAGGACCAGGGTGAGTGCAGGGAGTCTGCGACGGAGGCTGTCTTGATGGTCGGCTACACCACCGAGGGCATATCAAATCGAGAACAGACCAGATGGTTATCTTGGAATGCGGATGGAGGAGTAAGGGGCTTTGACTTGGCAAGAAATCCTGGCCTGAGTAACAACACCGAACACGGCGCAGGAGAGTTTCCGCTACCGACGAGACCAACAGCAAGATCCACAGGCCAGAGCTCGAGTAAGGTGCCGTCGATGTCGCGAGCGCAACAGACGACAGAGGCATATCCGGATCTGGGGGTCCTAAAGAAAGAGCTTGAGAAGGCGCTGAAGGAAAAGAATAAAGCGAACCTCGATCGGGATCAGGCGAAGCTGGATAGGGAGAAGCTTCAGCTGGAGAGGGACCAGGCAGTCGACGAGCGAGATCAGACGTTGAAATTACTTGAGATGCTGAGGGCTGAACATCAGCAGGAGCTAAGGGTGCGGGAGAACGTCGCGAATCGTGATCAACTAAAGTCGGAGTTGGAAAGGATAGAACAGCGACAGCGCGAGCTTGACGCACAAAAGGGAGCCAGGTCTAACGAACGAGTGGTGACAAGCTCGAGGCCGGAGTCGCGCATGGAGGTGGATGAAGCTCCCAGGGCTAGAGGACGGTTCAACCTTGACCGCGAGGCCAGGGAACACATGAGTGAAGGCTTGGAGGTCTGGATACCGAATTACGTGACGCCTTCCTTGCGCAACCTAGAGACCCAACCTGTACGCCCTCTGATGGATGTGGTATTACCCGGATATACCCCAACCTCGACCTCGAGTGGCAGCCAGGTGAGTGGCGCCTCATCGCGCCTGAAGGAGCTGGGCGAGAAATTGCAGCAGCAGAGTCGTGAAAGATCGACAAGGCCAGAGCTTCCCCCAACTTGGAGGGAACAGCCGGTCAGAAACGTCGTGATCGCGAGCTATAAGAAGAATACAGAAGGGAACTACCACAGGCACAATCGGCTGGACTGGAGTGCGGAACAGGGAACCAGGAGGGACTGCTTCCATGACGCAGCCTGGGTGGAGTATCTAGCGCCACCTCGTGTGCCAGAGGGTGCGGTTCACCTAATTATAGGGGATAGCCTGGTGCGGGTGTTGACCCAGATACGGTCCCATTGGCAAACAGGAGTCTTGAGTTTCGCTGGAGCTGCCACGCCACAGATGTTGGCAACCCTGGACATGCTAGGGATGACCAAAGTTTACACAGTGACCCTGATGGTTGGGACCAACGACGTGTCAAGGGGAGAAGCGAGGAAAGTAGCGAGGCTGTGCGACAAGATGAGCTGCCTTCTTGAGGAACTGAGGATCCAGATGGACCCCATCCTGCTGACGGTATGCACGGTCCCCTACAACATGATGTTTGATCAGCACGCCCTAGAGATGAACCAGAAGGTACGGAGCCTGAACAAGATGATCCGAGACATACACCGGAAGAGTGTGCTTCCTCTCAGGCTGTTGGACATAGCAGAACGTATGGAGAAAAAGGGATTCCCTGAAGACACCTCGAAAGATGGAATCCATTTCGATAGGCCAAGGGGAGCGGAGTGGCTGAACGACGTCTTCCAGGAACACATTAACACGCTAGAGGCGGACCTGCTGGAGACAGCCCAATTCACTTTAGGACCACCTCCCAACCCACCATTCCTTGCCTCGAGGGCCTTGGCTGGTCGCTTGGGAGCGAGAATTGATACTAGAGACAGTTCAAGGAGCAATCAGACCCGATTGCAGAGTGCCACGCCAATGGAGTCGGAGGAGGTAGAGTCATCAACACCTCCGGGCTCGGCGATGTCCTCTGTGGTGGTGGCAGATGGCAGGAGAGAAAAGAAGTCTATGGAGACTGCCCGCTTGAGATATCCTGAGAAGGTGAAGGAACTGGATCTAGAGAGTTTGGAATGCAGACGAGAGTTGGCGGAAACCCTGGGGATCGAACGAGTGTCGCACGAGGATTTGAATAGACATCATTGCATAGACTGGTTGAAGGCTCATGAGGCGCACTTCTCGAGGGCGAAGTTGATGGAGACCACAGACCTGACGGGAATTCCCACAAAAACGATCATGGGACCCATTAATTACAGACCTCTCAAGCTGCTGGGGAGTCCGGGACTTATAGCAGAACCTCCCAAGCACCGAACCAGCATCGCCAGAATCAGGTTGGCAACCCCGGCACAGTTGAAGGTGGTAGACAAGCTACTCAATCCGGGAGGAACGGGATTGCCAGACGCCGCTTACGAAGGCTCGAAATTGGCGGAAGATCCCAGGTACGGGAAGCCCTGTGGTGGCACCCAACTGGCCAAAACTCTGGCAGTTTACGATAGAACAGATCCAGCTGCGGCAAGAGTAGTCATTGTGGCGGGATCGGACTTCGAAGGAACGTCTCCCAAGTTGTTCTGGCCGGAGACTCTGGTATACTCCTTGCCAGGAGCCGAATTGAATCAGATGTTGACTCTAGTAATAGCAATAAAGTCGGAGATGCCCTGTGAACCTGAACTGCTATTGTTTGCAGGGATGAATGATCACCTGCACGCGATGGGACTTCTTGAGCAACTAAAGGGGGACGAAATTCCGACATCAAAGAAGATATGGGAGGCTATTCAGGCGTTATTTGCGGCGATGAATGAGGTACAAGAGAACGTAGCCTCGAGATTTGGGTCCAAGACGAAGGTGGTGTTTACCACATCCCCGGGATACGCAAGTATGCCACCCGCCCTACAATTCGTGTACGCGGTCTTGATCCTGATAGCAGAAGGGAGTGAATGGCGGATTCTGATGGCAGCCCCCAATCGAGAGCTGGAGCCATTGAACTTGAGGCTTTACAAATCAGAATTGCCGGCGGCATGGGCTGACATATCTCATGCACTGAGGGGCTTTTACGGACTGGCCGACGTCCTGATTGTATTGGATGAGGTACTCTTGCTAGAGATATCGAACTTTGCTAGACAACTCAAGTTCAGCCCAGTCATCGGGGACGACCACCCGGCGATAAACCAGTTGACGGCCAGCCTGTGGTTCCGGAGTATGGATGTGAAAGTCGCAAATTCCACCAGCAGGACTAGAGGTCCCAGCAACGAGAGAAGAAATGTGGTCGAGACGGAGAAACAGTTAGAATCGATGAAATATCGCTTGACTCAAGAGAATGGCTGGTGGCCATTCCTGACACCAAGGCTGGAGAACGTCACGAATAAAACGAGGGAGGAAGCACCACTCCTCGTGAAACAAATCTGGAGTTTTCTAGAGAAGCAACTGGAGCTAGCGGAAACGAGAGACATGACGGTGGTTAGATTTGTCTCGGCCGCCAATGAAGTGACGATTGGAGGATTTTGGAGAGAGCACGCCAACGGCGAATTGAAGACTAGGAGAGATTACGAGATTCTCAAGTTCTTGAGTCCTTGCTGGGAGAGAGAATTCTTGGCAGGAGTGTTCGGCACCACGGCGACTATCTTCGGAGCCTTCGTACAGGAGATACTGGGCATGTCCATCAGCCTGCTCTTGGCCCTGTATTTGGTTTACCCCAGATACTTGTTCAACATGGGCCCGGCATACATGTTTAGTCGAGGAGTGGAGACACTTCGAGTTGATGGGTATCTGGCACTAGTACTCTTGACCCATGGGGAATTGGTGTCGTTTCATCGGTTAATGGAATATGGAGAACCTCTGTCTATGGGGAGAGTCCACACGAGCACTGAAACCAGCTCCTACAAGTGTGCCGCAGGGTTGAAGACACTGCTGGTGCAATACCTCATGATGCAGAATCGATACATGACGGGTGAAGATGAGAACCCAACCTCGAGAGAAGAATGGGAGAAGGCGAACAGAGGGATGCCTCTGTTGACGGACCTGTGCCTGGCAATGAGGTCGGACCCAATGGGGATAATCCGGGGTCTAGAGGAGGTGGTGACCTGCATCTATGGTCCAGCAGTGACGTACGCGTTTCCAGATCCCCTGGTGATAACGTATCGTCACTCGGTGACGCACTTGAGTCTCATCAGCGTACTGGATGGTACAGCGCTGAATTGGTGTCAGCAGGAGGTGCTCAGGGCGCGTATGAGCAACACGGTACTCTTCGGAAAAGTGAAAGATGCTGAGATGATGGTGTGCAACTTCAGGGGACAAATGCAATGCAGAATGGGAGGCAAGCGAGAGGGCCCCATTGAAATGTATCCAAAGTTTTGGAACCTAAACCCATTGACGGCCAACGGACGAGAAGTCTTGAGAATCCCCGCCTGGAAGGAGTGCTTTGCACTAGTCAAGAGGGAGCTGGAGGCCATAATGGAGAAAGAAATCCTACCAGCCACCATGCCTGAGTTCCCGACAGTCAGGAGGATGACCTTGGGAATGAATAGTCCCTTGGTGGTTCCCTCCATAATGGCGAAGATGATGACGGAGGAAACGCAGAGGCATTTCACGGATGGCTGGGATCCCCTGTTCATCGGCTACACGGCGGCAGTCTACTTCCACATCAGCGAGAGGAAGGTAAATTCGTGGACGACGCAAGCGAAAAAGAGTAGAGGTTCGCAGCCCCCTGGATATGAGGTGCGGAAAGTCTTGAGGACTCTTGAAAAGGAAGGACTTGAGAATATGCTACCCATATGGGATGATGGCAGGATGATCGTGATGGAGGGACACGTCGCACTGGTGGACGACATGAAATTTGCCACGAGAAAATATAAGGCGCCCTATGGCTTGGAACAGGTGGAAATAAGACAGGAAGGAACAGAACTAGATGCAGCAGGTCAACTGCACGTAGCACTGACGGAATACAAAAAGCTGGATCCTGCGACACCATCACCACTGTCCGTGGACACACCTGGAGACAAGAGGAGCGGACCCGTCGAGGACCGATTTAAGAAAATTCTCGAGAGAAGGAGACATGAGTCAGAAGAAGAGAGTATGGATGAAACTCTCAGTGAAGCTGGTGAAGACATGGAAGTGGGGAATACGCCTGGACCAGGGCCATCAGGGGAGGAGCTCACCACTCAAGAGCTGTTGAAAGATTTGAGCGAGGAGAATTGGGCAGATACTGCCACACCACCCCTGATTCCGTCTCCGCGGAAGAACCTAGAGTTGCCATTGGCAGGTGAGACCTTCAATATGGGGATGTTACTCTTGAGCTCGGAGGAAAGGGAGAAGAACACGTTCGAAGGGAACAGGGACATATTCTTGGGATCTCTCGAGGATGACGCTTGGCAGGAGTTCCTGGAGGAATTCAATCGAGAAGTGGGCAGCGAGACGACGCTGGACAAGTTCAAGAAGGAACTGTGGGACGCAGTAGTGAGATTCGGGGAACCGCTCCTGATAGGAACGGGCCTGGATGAGAAAGCAAGAAAAGAGCTGCTGAACAAGCTAGTGGAGCTGAGGAACGCACGATCGAAGACTAGAAAAGAGAAATGTGAGGACAGCTCTACTCTGAAACAAAAAACTGTGGATAAAAGGGTTGATGATATAAAAAGGGATAAGGTTGGGACTAGTAATATGATTAAAAGTACTAATATCCTTAAGGCTCGAGCAGGGGGGAGGCAAGAGTTGGAAGGAGTGGATGGAGAGGTCGAATCAATGATGATAGCCACAACACCCTCGAGCAGAGATGTGAAGACTCGCAAGAGGAAGAGAGAAGTGGAAGGATGGGGTAGTCCTTCAGTGGATGCTGTTTCGGAAGGAAACTTGAGAGAGACGGCGCCCATCGTTTTGGCCCGATGCAAGACGGCGGCATACAAGAACAGCTCGGAGCTCAGGAAACCACTTGAAGTAGAAAAGGAAATAGAGGTTTCCACCAGTTCTACGTCAGAAGAAGACTTCAAGCCTCAGAAGGTAAACGTGAAGAGAGGTTCAACGAACGGACAGGTAGGGGAAGTGGAGATCGGCAAAGAATGGATCTCGAAGGCACATCAGGACATGGGCAAACAAGTGACGAGTGATCCATTGGAGAGGAACAAGACGAGGAACACTTCCCGGACGTGGTGGGTGGCCCTCGAAACATTGAAGGAAATGGAGGACTGCTTGAAGAAGTTGGACAGTGGAATAGCTCGCAGGCGACGCAATTGGGCCACCCAGCAAAAAGCCGAGGTTAATAAGATAGAGATGGCAAGTCATCTGAAGAGGTCCTGGCAGAGTTTGTTGAAGGATCATTTTGAAGAGGCGATGAGAACATCCTCATCAGCACCGCCACTAATGGCGAATCCCTTCGTTAGGACTGCGGGACAATTAATGTTCACCTGGAGTCTGGTGGGAATAGAGTTGGAGACATTGACCTCGTATGACAGGCTGAAGTTGGGAAGCAAGAAGCTAGAGGTGTATCAGGCACTGATGCAACACGTGGCCAGGGACAATTCAGGCTTGAGCCTGGCTAGGAGAAAAGATGCCACATGTTTCTTGAGATGGACAATGTCAATGATGTCTGATAGCACCATCCTGGCATGCCACCAGAGAGCAAGTGGAAGTAAAACCATGGAGAGAAGAGTCTCAACGATCATCTTGAACGTATATCAGAGTACAGGAATAGAGAAAGAAGATGGTTCCAGACTATCCTTAGAGAACCATCGAAAGCTGGACGAGGTACGGAGGTTCTCTAATAAGAAGTTCGAGGAAGAACATGATGTTCACCGTAACCTGGCCTCGTCAGAACAGTACTCGAGACTCAGTGAGAAGGGGGAATACCAATATGTGTCTGGAGTGATGGGAATAGCCTACAATCCCTTCTTAGACTCGGAAGCTGGAGGAGCCCACAGAAACCATGAGGTAGCGGAGCTACTGAAGTTTTGGACAGAAAGGATAATGGAGATAGACGCGGTGGAGAAAGAGGGGCCGAGCCTGGGCCTGATTCTTGAGAAAACACCAGAGGTGATAAGCATACCGCGCTCAAACAAGAGAGTTGAAGTGAACATGGGCGGTGGAGATGGCTTGTTAACCACGAACTTGGGAGTGATATGGAAGCTACTAAGACCCTCCTGGTGTCCACATCCCCATGCGAGTCTAATCGAGGAAACCACCGAGCGAGTGAGGTTAGCACCAACGGAAGATGAAGATCTGGCGAAGTTGAGTGTGCTACATAAGCTAATCACACCCCAGATGCAAGAGCCAAGCGAAAGGACGAGCGACCCCGGGTCAGCAAAGAAATTGGAGCCGGGTAGCTGTCTGGATTCGACGTGTGGGAACGGAGAGCACATCTGCGATGGACGGTCATGCGTCAGAATACTGTCGTTTCAAAAAGAAGACCTGGTCACTTGGTTCGAAGACATCACAGAAAGGGAGAAAAGTGAAGTGCAAATAATAGCGGAATGTTACGCGAGAACCACGGTGAATATAGCGACAGCTCTCGGATTCTTCTCGAGAATGTGTGGTCTGCAGGCACTGGAGAGACTGGAGTCTGAACATCATTTAGTGACGGCGTTGAGCGTAGAATCATGGCCCGGGGTGTTGCAGGTGACTCAAAAACACATCCGGAGCTGGAAAGTTGGTCTTGAGGCGGAAATGGGATTTCCCCTGAGCGAAGCTTATGGCTTGCCATTGAACGCGAAATCGCTGATAGGGTCAATGATGGCCAACTTGTGCGGAAGTCACTACCCGCTACACATGGCGATGGTGGAAGTGTCCAGCCAGAGAATACTGGTGGACAAAGCCTTCTCAGTGCCCAAGTGCGTGAGGTTGGCTCGGATGTCGCATCACTCGCACAAGTTGTTGAGAAAAATCAAAGGGACAGTACCAAAAGAATTGAGAGATGACTTAAGCGAAATCTGGGGAGAAGATCTTCTGAAGTTGGAAAGAGAAAACACAAGCGATCACGAGAGACAAAACGTGATCGGGAAACCTGTGGGAAGTACTCCGAACCTGGAAGACAACGACACGATGCACGAGAAAATGATGGAGCTTGAGCCTCTCTTGGAAGCCTCAGGGGAGCGTAATCTCAGGAGCATTGAGATCTCTCATGGGGAATGCCCATGCCACTGTTTGGCACAAACGGTGTGGTATCCAGATCACAAGAACCTTTGCCTGGTGTGGGATGTGGAAGAGATTCGGTCGATCGGACTACCGGATCACCGGCAGAAGGTGACGCTCTTAGTAGTGAGTACGATGTTAGCTCTGAGATGGATAGAAGAGAATATAACGAAGTATCGGGAGGCGACGAAGCCAACGGCTGAGTCAATATACGCGATAGACTACAGCAGGAGACTCGAGTTGTTTGAGACTGCGTGCAAAGTATTCGCCATACCGACGGAAGTCAGGCACGTATGGAGTCGCTTGAGGTACTTTCCATGGTTTCGGGCGACACTGACGTCTTAGTTGTACAGGGCAACGAAAGATCACATGAGAAAACATCAAAAGGAGTATCGACAGTTCCAGGCCGAGATTGGGCCGGAAGCTTTCAAGAGACCCCTGCTAACCCATCGTAATGCGATCACGACGGGATGGAAGAGAGTGGGTAAGATGTCTAGAGACAATACCAAAGCGAGGGAGTCGATACTAGAGGAAGACCTGGCGAAGAACGTGAGCTTGAGCCTGCACAACTCCTTTTGCTTGAACCGAGAAGCTAGGGTGAAGGCACTACCCAACCAAGCAAAGAGATTGCAGGAGCAGAGAGAATGGATGCGATCCTATGAACAGCTGAAGGCTTGGGAGGAGATTGTGATTAGTTCCGATGATGAAGAGGAACTGTTGAGACAGTTTGCCGCATCTAGCACTTCAGGATGCAGTACCTCCAAGGCGAAGAGTACGAGATGAATGGGCAAATCGGATGGATCTTGAGTCTTGAGAGGGAAAGGGGGCTTGAGTGTGAATCCGAGTGAAACTTGGATTCACGAAAAAGAAATTTTAACAAAGCAAATATTGTTACTAATATACTATATCTATTATATAAATCGAAATGCTGCATGACAATTTCCTGATTGAATAGGACAAAAGAGATTTTAAAATGATTGGCTTGAAAAGCGAAAATTCAAGGGTGCAGGTGTGTGCAGATTTTGATTGCTGTTTAGCAATAGTGTGAAAATTTTACATGGCTGTGAATTTTGGGGTGTAGATAAGCTTAAGTCTGCTGCAAACTTCTGTAAATGACCACTGGCACTGTATCTTGAGCAACACTCGGTTTTCTGGGACTCACTGGCAGAAGACAGCACGCGATGAGGACATCGATCTCGAGTCCGGGGAGTATGTGCCAGTCGGTCATATTTGGAAGTTTGACCTTGAGAAGAGCAGAAAACACTTGATTTTGTAGTGAAATTTAATTTTTCAAAATTTCGAATGGAACATGTCATGCACGATTTTCTCGCGATAACTGAAAATCAGAAAAAGAAAAAGAAAAACAATTTTAGAACAATTGCGGGAAAGTTGTCAGATAAAAACGAGTGGGAAATTGCTATTCGCAATTTCCATCATAGTGAACAAGAGTAGAGCTGTCCTATCTGAAATAGAAGACAGAGTATTCCCGAGAGAACAATTATTCGAACTGGACCAGAGTGAACCTTCGACGGAAAGGTGGACAGCTTGAGTGTCCCAATGGTCCACATAAAACTGCAGTCTAGAGTAAAAACTTGTTCTTGTTGTTAAAACTGACTGACATTAAACTTATCTTAGTTACTTTATTGATTCTTGAGTTGTTAACCGACTTATTTACTTCCTGGTTCTTGAGCGTGCTACAATGTGAGTACTTAATTTAAATTTCTAGAGTGTGTTTTATGATTGTTATGTTGAGGTAAGGCGAGTTTTAGGTTGATCCATCTGAAATGGATCAAAGTTACACTGTCTAATAAAAAGTAACTTAACGGATTGTTCCAACCCGGTTTTTAACGGCGTTCATGTATTTTGGGTATCTAGAGACCTAAGTATGGGGACGTTTCTAATTCTAGAGTGGGGGATATTTTAGTAGTAGCCTTTAAGCTGTAACGGGTCGTAGTCTCATGTCACAAGCGAACCGAATTGGCTCCGACTGATTTGAGGCGGAAAAACACAAGAGATAGTGTCCCTGACTCCTGAGCCAATAGTTATAGGGCCTATTTTTCTTAAGCCTCATGTGTGACTGCAGTAGACGAATGTTACACTGTTTTTCTGCGATTATTTTCCAAGTTTTGAATAATTTGATCGTCTCCACTTCTGTTTGTTTTTGGGGGGCCCATTATGTTGTTTTTTTTTGTTGAAAATAACTTAACTTTCAATTTTATTAGTAAATTTCAATTTTAATAGCGAATTGTTGAATAGTAAAATCTGGATGTTCATCGCAGTTTGTTCAAAAATTAGGCCTGCATAATCATCGGATAATCGACGATCATGCATTTTGTATTTGGTCTCACAAAAGTTTTAATGTTGTTCGGCTTCAAATTTTGCATACAAAAAGCGTCGGAACAAACTAATTGCTCAATTCAATTAAATCTGTCTTTCCGAATTTTTTGCTACTAATTAACTTCATCCTTTTACTGTGAAAAAACCTTGAAATTTCATTAGCAAAAGTAGCTGCTAATTCACCGCCGTATTTTTTCGTTCTACTACCGCCTTCCCGAGTCAATGAATACGGTAAGTTACAAATAATACTCAAGAATCGCTTTACTTTACTGAAAGACTTCTTTTCATCTTGTAAGTTTTCATTCGATGATTCACTAATAACATTGATATTCTCGTTGTTTTGTTGTTTTTTCCTAAAAGAGAAATTATTTTGTTACCTTTTTTCCGAGGCTTTGAAATGACGCAAAATTTTGATTAAATTTAATTATTCGTTTTTAATTGGTTTAAAAAAAAATACAATTTTTCTACCACTATTTTTTCCTTATTTTTTTTGCAAACAATTTTAATTGATGTATGGAGTGTATTGTACACTCTCTTTTTCCTTTGATATCAACAGTCAATCCTTCTCTTCAAATGGGGAATATTTACCGGACAGTCCACTTGCGCGACAAACTGGTATGGAAGGATACTTTTGGACAACCTTACTTAAATTTTGAAATTCCGCACATGAAAATATGGTGACCTCGTGGTCTGGGGATACTGAGACCCAGCCATGAGCTCACTATTTTGCATATAATTAGGTTAATTAGAGCGTTCTGTTCGAAGCCGGAAACAGGAACATTTTTTGTCGACCCGATATTAGAAAGACCGCCAAAAGAACTGGCTATTGCAGAGACGGTGAAAAGCATATAGAGTTGTGTTTAGACGCTAGTCAGTCGTTTTAGAACGTAGCTTTTTTCCCCCGTCGATATGTACATCTTGGCGAATGTTACATAGATATTTTATGGTGCTCCTGGGTGTTATTTTTTTAAACATCATGACCGGCAGAACCGTCGGATGCTCAGAATAATGTTCTAACCTCAGAAGGGTAGTTCGGAACGCGGAAGCCTTTCGGATTCCCGAGATTAGTTTTTTTAACCTAGTTAAGACCGAAAATTCACGAACCAGGAAGGGTGGGTGGATTCGCGGTCACGTCTTTTCCTGAGTGGTACGTGACCAAAAACACTTGAAGATAAACAGGAAACCAAACGAAAAGTAGCATAGTACCTAAGAAAAAACAAAAAACAAATAAATAACCGAAAGAACCAAATACAGTAGAAAAAAGTATAAAATCAGTAGAAATCATACCCCCTAACGAGATGTGATCCGCCTCTCCCGTTTGTTGTTGTTAGATATATTGTTGTTACAGGCATTTATATCAGTCAGGATCGTTACGATCAATTTTTTGGCCCATTTTGTGGTGCTTGTACTGTAGGGTTACCTGGGTATTTAAGCACGTTAATGCTAATTTGCTCTCAAGGGTCTCGGGATTAGAGAAGAAGACTGATCCGGCAAGCAGTGCAAGGAGCGACATGAAGGGGCTCAAGGACAACAAAAATCTACTGTTGGGTATCGTTAACAAGTTTTGTACCCCTTTTGGTACAAAAAGTAAGATATTCCCTTTTGTTACTAAAATTAAGTGCATAGTGTTTGTCCAATATGATGTGGATGACGCTAGAGCATTTTCTTTTGACGTCTCATCACTGGCATCTGGAGTTATCAGAGGTGGGACTGTAGTGATCACGGAAATCGGTTTCGTGCAGGTAGACAACCGTGTTGTTTGCTTTGTTTGTTTGAGTCCTATTTAGTTGCTCCTTATTAAAGCAAAAAATACCTAACAAAAATCTCATTATGGTCTGAATTCGACGTCGCAGCAGGGCATCTATCTTGCTCAACAAGCCTTCCAATGTTTGTTCTTGGTAACTTCTCAACAAACTATTGCCTTCAAGTAGACGCCACACCCTCGTGTTTGTCCATTTCGATATGGACGACGCTAGAGCATCTTCTCTTGACATCCCATCATTGGCATCTTGAGTTATCAGAGGTAAGGACTGTAGCGATCACGGAAACAGGTTTCGTGCTGGTAGACAACCGTGTTGCCGTGTTGTATGCTTTGTATGATTGAGTTCTTTTTAGTTGCTTCTTATTAAAGCAAAAAATAATTTGTAAAAACTTAATTTCACATTATGTGGTGGTAATGAAAAAAATTAGCAACGTTTCAGTGATTTTTTGGTCGTTTTAAGCGATTCAAAGAATTTAGTGAATCCAGGTGTTTCCCATTTTTCTATTCAA
>NW_026971137.1:0-17973 GCF_963678635.1 Symsagittifera roscoffensis
TTTCTTTTTTGAGACGATTCATCCTCAAAGGAAAGTACTTGCATAAAATCTTTTTTAGCTCTTCACGGAGAACCGCTGTTGCGCCCTTGCTTAAAAACTACCTGTAATTTGTTTTGTTTATTTTTCTTGGCTGGGGAAGTTTGCCTCAGCATCAACCAACAGGCACGGATTATGATGGGTCTCGAACATCCGACCTTTCGATTGAGAAGCGGAGACGCAACCAATTCATCACCTCTCCTCTCATTCCACTGGCACAGCGTCTTAGCAATTGGAGCAAATTGCGTTAAAAGTCGCTGGATTTTTGCAACATCCAGCAACTTTAAAGTATTTTTATGATGAATTCATTGGTTTGTTCTTGAATTCTGCTTAGGGATATTAACTTGGTCTTTGGGGGCTTCTATTGGAGTTTCCTTCAGCGTTCAAAACGAGTTTTTCAATGGAATCCATAACAACTAATAATTTGTCAAATTTCGTGTAGCCAGCAACAAAAACCTCTAAAACATGCAACACACGGGTCTCTGGAGCTTATCGGAAGCGGGCGAAAACACTTTGATGCCCTGTTATGAAAACGAGTTTAGCGTCGCTAAGATGTTGCGTCATTTTATTTGAAAGTCTGAACATAGTTGTTTAGTTAGCGGTTTTATAGAATATAATTTGAATCTCAGTTAGTATCGCACTGAGAACAAACAAAGTTTGAAACCAAAATCTCGACAGGAAATATTGATCAAGCTAACAATAAATCTCGCTTCGAAAACTCTCCGTAATATTAAGCGTCTGTTCTACTGATTTTATTAAATGGTAGATTTTTTTCAATACCCAAATTGATCAAAATGTTTCCGATAGTTTTAGTCACGTTTTTGGTTAGTACTGTTTTCAATGTTACAAATTCGGTTTTATTGGAATATGGGAATCTTAGTGACAACTTGAATCCTAAAACGGACGATGGGTGTGGCAGCGAGCAACAATTAGGCGGCAATTTTATTTTTTACGGATCAAAATACTCCAGTTTTTGGGTCTGCAACAACGGATTTGTTTCATTCACTGGTCCGAACACAGAATATGTTCCAGTTCCGTTTCCAATACCCAAGGTTACTATGATAGCTCCTTTTTGGGCGGACCTTGATAACAGGCCCGGTGATCAATCAAAAGACAGTTTCAACCAAATATTCTGGCGACTAGACAAATCTATTGCTACTCTCAGAACGCTAGCAAAAACTGTCAGGGATAATTCTGCAGATAGAAATTTCAAACCTGATTGGGCTATAGTTGCCACTTGGTTCAAAGTCGGGTACTACAATCAGCACTTTGATTTGAAAAACACTTTTCAAGTTGTGTTGTCGTGTGAGGGAGAAAAAGTGTGCTACTGTTTCTTCAGTTATGACCAAATTGAATGGACTGATAGTGATGTTCAGCATGTACACGCTCAAGCTGGGTTCAATGATGTTAACGGTAAAAAAATATTTTTCGATGGTTTAACTGCTTAATCAGCTGATTTTAGCGAACGGTAGAGGCGAAATGGAAAGGGGTGTCAATTTTTTTAGGAAAAAAATTGTTCGTGCAACAGAAAAATTGAGAAAGAAAAAAGAATAGAGCAATAATAAATAGAAGAACACGTCTCGTATCTATGCCAAAACAAGGATTTTTTGAATGAGTTCTTAAAGGTATTAGTGGTATTTTTGATTTGAATACATCCACTACGAATATATTAATTTTTTATTTCAATATATATTAAAAAATAATCATGTTACTTTTGATTGTAATTTGGGTCGGCAGGGAATGTCCGCCTCCTGCCGTAAACCCGCCCCTTCATAATTATCCGCCCTTCCTAAATTCATCGCCCTTAATTGGCCCCTATTTATTTTCAAATCAAAAACACCACGAATATTTTTAAAAACCCATTCAAAAAATCCTTGTCTTGGCATGGATACGAGACGTGTCGTTCTAGTTATTACTGCAGGCATTTTACGTTGCGAGAGGGGGGGGGGGCTTTGTTAGGGATTCGACCCCCTGCCGACCCAAACTCCCCTCCCTTTTGTAGTATTTTGAGATATCCATTTATGGCTGACTAACCCTAGATTTTTCCTAAAGGCGCCTTGGGCGCCATTATATATTAGTTTTGACGGAGAGCATGCGCCGAAAAAACGCGGTTTTTTGGTCAAAGTTTTCCAAGAAACGTGCCTAAAAACGCCCTTTTGGCCTGTTTTTTTTCTCAAAAATTTGCTGCGGCACAGAAAATTTTGTCAAAAAAGGGTCTTTACAGTGATTTGAGAGACCTTAGGAAAGCAATTTGGTCGACCTCTAAATAAAGGTCGACAAAATTTTTGAAATTTTTTCAAAAATCCGCCACCCACCTTCGATAAAATCCTAGATCTACCCCTGTAAATATTTTTGCGTCTATTGAGTAATTTTTTCGTATTGGTGAACTGAAAATGAATGCACAAAAAATAAGATGGCCTGGGTGTCGTCCCACTGACGAAAGAAAGGTTGTCTCCCCCAAATCCTGCCTGCTTAGAAATACAATGCACCGCAAGTCGTTGAAACATGTCAGAGGAGACACGTTTTAACAATTTTTTGAAGTATAAAAATTAATTTGAATTTGTTTCATTTTCTCGTCTCTCTTATTTTTTCAAAAAAGAAATTTGAGCGGTTTGAGCGCTAAGTCGGGCATAGAATGACGAGAATGAGTCATTATCCTGCATGAATATAGTATTGTATAGCTTAATCCTTTCGACTGTGTAGTCACGCTCTGCCTTGAAGACATCCTCACAACACTTATGAAAATCTCTGAACGAGCTAGTATTGAGATCCAAATGAGGGTAGGAATCCAAAAATCGTTTTTTCCCCTCGTTTCCCAGAGCGAAGAAAAGTCGCGATTTCAACCGCGCCTCTGCCTCATGGTAACACCAGTTATTTCCAATGCGAGGTCCTTTTCGTCTCCTGTCTTGATTGTACTCGTCGATTCTTCTATTAGCTGCTGCAATTCGGAGGTTCCTATTGGCCAACTCTGCGGCATTTTCATCTGCACTCGGTGCTTCGGGCTTTGGGTAAGGTTCATCCACTAATTCTGCTGGGGCAACTAGTAACTCCCCCGGTGAGATGTTATCTTTGAGACTCACCGCCAAAAAAAATTGTCCCACCCACGTCTCCCAAATGAAAGGTGGGTTAACCGATGTTCTTGCCCAAAAGGGTGGTATTCCGAGTAGGTCAGTCCTGTCTTCATTCACAGGAACTGCTGGCTGCGCCATGAGATTTCCCTCAGTTTGAGTAGGGAAAAAGATGTTATAAAATCCAGATATTGAATTAGATATGATAAATATATAGATAGAATAAAGTAACGAATAAATGATTATCGAATCCAGAATTGAATGTATAGTTTTAAAGGTATATTGTTTTCTGACTTGAATTCACACTTAAGGCTCTCGCAAGTGACCGCTTCCAAAACTCAAGTGACAAACGAATTGGCTGGTGAGATTTGTCCTTGAATCAATTTACTGCACTATAAGTAAATAAATAAGATATAGTTAGATAAGACAATACATAAGTAAATAGAATATAATGAGGTACCGAAGGTCGCCTCATGACAACGTAAAAGAAAAAAAAATTGTGGTGAAAATATTCAAAATATTCATAACCGGATCTCTTACACGTGCCGCCAATAATCCACTAACTTTCTGTCAAATCAGAACGGCTACCTGTGTAAGGTCCACGAAAAGTTTCTGGAAACTTTCGGTCGCGCCAAGGTCATTTCTGCGACTGAAAATTCATAGTCTGGACTATCTTGACCACACTGGAGATAGTCTGGTCAAGATAGTCCGGAAATTAGTTGCGATAGTAAAAAAAAATTAGTCGCGATTTGATCTGATGGCTAGTAGCGACAGAGACTTATAATTGCGTGCTTTGATAGATGAAAAAATCGATTAGCATGCAGACAGAAAACGCTGCAATTTTGACAAAATTAGCTAGAAATTTCTCAATGTATAATAGCTTGTTGCAATTGCGATAACACGTGTCTTGTAATCGGGAACTATATTTTTCCCTGAATATTTTTTCTTGCAATTCAATAAAAAAATGTGAAGTTGCTTTATTAGTGAACCTAAGCAACTTCGGGACCTTGTCTCACTTGGACTCGAGGTAACACGGATGTTTTTGTATCAAAAGTCCGAGGTTCAAGTCCCAGTCGGACAGTTTTTCTGTATATATAAAATTGAAAACTTTGTCGGACTTTGGTTTTGAATTTTCGGAAAAATTGAATTGTCAGACTTCAGTTTGTCTGTTTATATGTTGTCGGCTTAGTCGCCACATCGGGGACTTTATTGATGCAACGAGCGAATATAGGTAGTTGTTTCGGATTCCGCAAATGTAAGCAGATTCAGCAAATGTAAGTGAATTACGCTAATTCATGCGGATCCGCTTACAATTGAGGATTCCACTTACAGCTGCGGATTTTACCTTTAAATTTGACTAACCACTATATATTATGATTTGTTAATGGATTCCACAAACTGTTCCGGATTCCGCAAATTTTGTTGCGCGGTCCGCAAAATTGCCTGTTTTTGGAGTGATTTTGAGTAATACAGTGTTTTAGTTATTTGTCAGTGGATTCCAGTACAGCAGAAAAGATCAATGAAAAACAGCAATATTGCGGATTTTGCATCAATTCTTTTTTTGACCTGTTGGGGAATCCGCATAATGCACAGTTTGATTTGGTAATGATTTGAGATTTGCGAAAAAAGGATTCCAATGGATATAAAGCATATTCAAAATATAAAATTGTAATTAGCAATTCATCATAATGGAACATTTCTGGCTATAAAACCCATTATAAATGATTATTTTTATATCAAGTTTTTATATCTTGTCAGGTTCAAAACTGAGGTACAAAAATTATGAAAAATGCTACTCATTCAATTTTTAATCCTCTCTGAAAACTAAGAGCACAGTTTTTTGTTGTTCAAGCTAAAATTGTTGAGATGAAAACTTCAAAAACATTGAAGAGGTTTGTTTTTATGATTGAAGTATGATTGAAGTGTGATTGCATTTCGGGGCACTCGAAAAATTTTCTTACATCTTTTTTCCTAAGCATTTTTATGTTCTGCATTCCAGCTTGATCGGTGCTACACATTCGAAAGTTGATACCAAAAATTAGTTAAGAAAAAACAATATTAAAGAGTTTTGGTTTAAAAAAGACTACATCAAAATTTACATGTTTATTATTTCCATTACATACAGTACGACTTTGCATGAAAATCTCAATTCATTTTCGATGTGAGCTCCTATTGGTGCCCTAAATCGTGGTGTTGGCTGAACAGCACGTTTATTTTTGCTTGTTTTTTGTACGAACACAACACTGTACCGATTTTTAATGAATGAAAAAAAAAACAGAATAATTTTTGAATGAGAAAAATCTTGTCTCACAATGTTAAAAAAAAATGCTTGCCAGCAAAGTTTCGAACATTTTTTTTGTTTTTTTTGGAAATTTATGGGAAATGTATCAGAAGAGCTTTTTTTACATCATGAAAACTCCTAGTTTTTTCAATCCAGGTAATTTTCGGTTTTAAGGCGCATAAAAAACAGTCCTATACAATTCAACATGATATAGCAAATTTAACATGATATGTCGACCGCCTCTTTTCCATTCTGGTAGCCAAATTTTTTCATAGGGTCCCCCCTTTGGTATATTTTTAAGAGATCTATTTTTGGCCCGCCAACCTCAAAATTGTTCTAAAAGCGCGCTCCGAAAGAAAAAGCAATTCTTTTGTATAATTTTTTCAAAAGTGTTCAAAGCTCCATTTTAAGCCTGTTGTTTAAAATTTTGCCTACATTGCAAAAAAAAAATTCAAGTTACGGGCTCTATAGTAATTTCAGATTGCTGGGAAAATCAAATTGGTCCACCAAATAAAAAAAGTTTGACAAAATTTTCAAATTTTTTTTTCGAAAAACCGTCATCCTCCTTTGAAAAGTTTCTGCGCACGCCACTGCGTGCGTCAATTAGCACGACGACCAATTTTTAGAAAAATGTATCTACAAATTTTTAATCGAGAATAACTTTTATAGGCAGCTTTCAATAACATTTAAAACACTAAAATTAAAACTTGTACGTTTACTGATATATAGTACTTGATAGCAAGATCCGCATACCGTTTTGATGATGATTTTTAAAAAACTATTAATATATCAGGCATCGGTATAGAGGCATATGTGTAAAATTAATAAGTTTTTTCTTTAAACTTTCCAGGTCAATTCCAGATGCTACCTGGGTCTCGCTCGCCCAACGTCAAAGATCTAGTCCATTCCAGCAACGTTGAAGTGCCTGGACTTTTTATCTACAAATTGACTCATGATATTGTTGAAAAACTCGAACCATGTCGGCGTGAAATCTCTCCATCAATAGCTCATATGTACTTTGAGCGTGAAAAGTTTCAGATTAAAGGAGTTTTCTGCGAACAAAAATTTTCGACGGCTGGTAACAAAAATATACAAGTTGCTTTCGAAGGTTCAAAATTCAAGATTTTAGTAGATGCAAATATATCGGAAAACCGGGAAGAACTCGTTGGCAACTTTCCATTCTGGGGTTTTTCAGAACAAGTTTTAGTTTACCCTATATTGGATGGAATTGAGAACAAGAGCGTTGTAAATCAAATTAAGTTCGTGAAATGCTCAGAGCGAATGAAATTCAGATCGGAACCAGACGTCTATTTGAAAACAAAAGCGAATTTCAAAAACGATGGCAAAAAAGATTCTTTGGCACTCATCGAGTTGGAAGCCAGAATTTTGGGACAAAAATCAAGAAAAACAATCAGAAGTACTCGTGTCTTTTCAAACCGTAAAGTTTCGACAAAGCTTGTTTACATTTGATTCAATATCTAAGCCTGCTTTTATTTTTGGAGCCGTCAATCAGCAAATTGTTCCGAATAATGGTTATCTAAAAATGCCTCTGGAAGCTGAGGATGGTTTTACTTTGGTAAATGTGGATGTCGTCAGAAAAGCAGACGAGTTGAAAAAGTGTCGAGAAAAAATGCAGCAAAAATCACTTCGGGACTGCAGTTATTTTTAAAGTTAGGTACATTTTTTTTCGTGATATAGTCAGAACAACTTTAAAAGTAGAACAAGAGTCAGCTCTGAGTTGAAACTTAAATTTATTGTATTAGACCTGCATTAACATGAGCTCGTTTGACCGATAATGCTAACTGTCACCAGTTAATCTAAGAAATAATCAACATAATTTTGAAATAGTTAGGTCACTTCTCATAACACTTCTCACTGATCACTGATTTTCAAAAAACCTTGAAACGAGTTTTAAACTTTTTCTCACTTTCAGCAGTAAAATATTTGTAAAAAAAAAAGTAGACTTGGAGTAAATTTCAGTGATGTTGCGTAAACGTTTCTAACCTTGATAAGACAATTTTTTTGGATTTGTTAAATATAGTTACTAGTATAGTAGCGCAAAAAAGGAGCCGATTAGCTATTTTGAAATTCTTATTGTGAAATTTAAAGAAATTAACTATATAAACTTACCTGACCTATTGAAGCGTCCAGATTTCCATTTCTAAGAATTTTTATAAGATATTTTTTTTGGAATCGGATAAGTTTTCTATGTAAATCTTTCTTTTACCGTTATGTAGAGTCCACCCAAAATGGGATATTTCTGAGTCTATCTCCAATTTCTGTAAGTTTTGTAAAATTTGAGATTCTATAACAGTTAGCAAACTTTTTTGGGATTTTTCTTGTCGAACAATCTGAGAAAGTTCCAATTTATTGCGAATATTTAAAATCAAGTTTCTTGAAAAGCCGATATTCCGACTCATACTGATCAACTCGAGAAGTAAATGAAAAATGATTTTAGAGGATAAATATTTAAGACAAAAAACATGGAATATTACAATTTATTGTTCATTACAGTTCTCATACATAAAGTCTTCCAAAATTTGGCATATTTCTTTGATTTCAGTTTCATTGCTTCATTCTCTTTTCAATCTGAATGTAGGGAGGCTTGTTAACATTGTACTTCTTGATCGTGACACAAATTTGTGTTCTATTAAAAGTTGCTATGTCATACACTTTATTGCAGTTGGCTCTTGTTCTGATCCATAGTTGGATCTTTGTCAGAAGTGAGTTCCAATATAGTAACGAGTCCGAGATCTTCCGCATTGTGAATAACATTAATTCTAAATGCCGAGGTCCCGTCTCCTTCTTTTCCCCAAGATAGACTTGCTGTCTTTTTTCGAGTTGCCTCAACTCATTTTTCTTGAATAGTGGGAAGCAGGGTTCAAAGTAAAGTTTCCTTATGTAGAATTTTTGTGACCAACTAAATCTGCCAAATCTGAAAATTTGATATAATTGGAAATGGTTTCTTTTTTGAGAACTTTTTGAATAAAAAGGTGAATCAATTAGATGAAGAGAATTGAGAGAAATGATTTTGAGTGTCAATGAAAATATAAATAAACAGTACGAGTCATTCAATTTACCATAAAACGAAACAACTACAAATAGAGTTTTTGTGTGAAGTTTCTATATATTGTGTAGGCGTCAGTACTCCTATAGAAATTGGCAGTTCTAAGCAAAATTAATTGTTAGGATGGCTGCTGCTATGTGTCAAGCTCTCCCCAGCTAATACTCAAATTATTGTAAAAAAAAATTTTCTCCGTTTCCAGTGATTTTTATGAAAAATATTCAGAAAAACACAAGCATTGATTCTCTACCTTGATTTCCTATTACTCTGTGGATAATTGTATCTTCCACTTACATCATTGATTCATCTTTCGATCTAATTTTACAACGATTAGTTAAATTTCAGTTCAAATATCAAATTATCGAATGTCTTTGCACTTTGTACAAATACAGACTTTATTCGAACGTTATTTCATCAACTGGCGAAGTTTTTAACCAAATTATTTGGGTTGTTCATCACAATTTGCAATGGAAAGGAGCAGACAAAAGGACAAATTTTACAAAGAAAAGACTTTTACGCAAAAAATTCAAACGTCATTATTTATGCTCTAATCAAAATTAAACTTCCACACCAACTGCTTATGCAGCAATCCTGGAAAGAGTTCGTTGAGTATCAAAATCAAAAAGTGAACCTAATTTGTTCAAAAATAATTGGCCATTTCGTTGAAGTTATGGATTTTTAAAAAGTGATCATGTCAAAATTTCAGGGAAAATTTTAAAAAAAATTGATAGTCCACCTAGTTTCTCTAAAGTGCTTCTAAAGTAATAAAAATTATCAGAGAAAAAAAATTGTCACTCTTGTTCAAGGAATTTGCAAAAATTTTTTTAAGTTTCTAAACAAGATGTAATGTTTTTTTCTAAATTTCTGAAAGCTGCAAAAAAACGCTTCAGATTATTTTTACAAGTTGCGAAGAACGTTTCAGTTTTTTCAGTAAATTGGGACGAATGATTCATTTTTTTGTTAAAAAGCTAAAAGTGTCTCTTTATTTTCTACAAAATTTGAAAAGTGCTCCAATTTTTATTTGCAAAATGCAAAAATGTTTCAATTTTTTTTTAACAAGATGCCAAAATTGTTTCATTTTTTTTCTACCAAAAGCAAAAAGTGTTTCAATTGTTTTAACAAAATGCGGAAAGTGTTTCATTTTTTTGGCAAGATGCAAAAATGATGAAGTATTTTTACTTTTATGTAAGCTTTTTCGTGTTTTTTCTGACATGCGTGCAAAAAATCATCAAGTGTGCAATTTTTGTATCTCTAATTTGTGTTCAAAATGTTTTCAATCATTTGATATGCTTTAATCTGAACTACTCATCTATTCTCACAGAATTTCAGAAGATGAAATAAATGACATGCAACAATTCTTTTTTAAAAATTTAATCAAAGAACTGTCGAGAGTTCTGGAGGTTCATTACAGAAGGCAGAGCTGCTCGAGGTTGTAGTGGTTGTTGTGAAGGGCTGTTCGAGGAATTGTTTCAGAGAATTCTTCATTTCTGTCTATTGCGATGAGTTTTTTTGGCTAATCCTGCTTCCTCCCAAGGAAAGATGAAGTCGTTCACTAGTTGAGCCACATATCTAGAGTCAGGAATGTCGGGGTAGTTCATTCCTACATGCTCAGACACTTCCTGCATCGTTTATATTTCTTCAAGTTGGTTCTCTGTGATTGTTACTTGCGTCGTATGATTTTTGTTGAAATCCCTTCGCATCACTTTCATCATGCACCAGACTTAGATTGGGATGTCCATTTGTGCCAAAAAAGCTCCAGAGACTGTTTCCCGCACTTTAATTTGTACTAGATTTAGACATAAATTCTACCGAGTGCTTAAGGTTGCTGTTTTGCACTGAGAAGATCATTTTGAACAATAAGTTGATTAAAAGACTCAAGAGTAAAAACAAAAATAATGACAGATTTAGAGCTGAAAGGGGAGGTGGATGACAGTAGTTAAATTGAAATAAAAACACTTAGAGCTGAGAGCGCAATTAGTTGACAGTAGTAAAGTTGAAAATTAAAATGATTTTGAATTGAGAGTGAGGGAAACCTTCAACTCAAATGTGTTGGTTTAACCAATCAAAAATTTTTTTCCTTATTTGGTCTGTAGTCCTATCCAATTAGATGTCAGCTACCTTCTATTGAAACTTTATATTAAAATCGTATCCGATCAGAAATAAAGAAATTGGAACTTTTCAGACATTGTCGTTTCCAATCACAAAAAATGTTCAATTTCGTTCTGGTTATCGTATCCAATCAGAGGATAATTTTGAGGACTTATATTTTCCAAATAACTAAAAGTATACCCAAAATCAAAGACAAAAAGTAAATGACCACAGGTTGTTTGCTGTAAAAATAAGAAATATTGCCGGCATAAGTAACAAAAGAAAAAAATTATAACGAGTAGCCGGTATAAGTAACAAAAGAAAAAAAATTATAACAAATACCATCTCTACAAGTTTTCTCTTCAAGTCGTTTGAAATTTTTGTATGTATTCATTGAGAAATTGTTGATTTTTGCGTAGACAGTCAAGTCAATTAATTTTGATGTAATTTTGGGAGGATAGCTAGAAGTTGATGCATTTTTCAAAGCAAATATCTGGAAATCTTATTCCAAACCTGATCAAGTATGATTTCGAATTTTACAAAAACTAGGAAAAAAAACAAACAAAGAAACTTGCTGAGGTGTTTTGAAAAATTTGGAAATCAGATAGAGGAAAAAAAGAGTCTTTGTATATATTATCGTACAACTTTTTGATCAGTTAAGAGTTTTCGAGAACGAATGAAAATTTTTTCCCGGTCAGGTGTAAGTCAGCCGTAATTTCAAAGCTTTGATACTCAATACATGGTTCACAAATAAGTTTTTTTTGATTGAGTAGGTTTTTCCAAAAAGACGTTTGTTTAATCGGATAACTCTATTTTGTAAAATTTAAACGTCCAAACAAGTATAAAAAAAGTAGGAGGCAACATCTATTTCATCAATAAGAAAATCAATGGAAATTTTTCTTTTTTCTCGTAGAGTAACTGCAGGAAACTCAGGTTGTAAGATACAAATTTTCAAATAAGGATTAGGGGTTTTAAAGAATTAAGGAACAGTTCACTTTTGAAAAATGCTCGACTCTCATTGGCTGATCGCCAACAAACAGTGTCTCTAAAAGCGTACTCATTTCTCATTGGTTGATTTTCCCTAAGCAACAGCAAAAGCCTTTCATTCTGATTTTCTCATACATTAAAAGAGCATTGGTCAAGAAACTTGCATAATCTTTTGCTTATTTTAGTTCATTTTTGGGACTATTCAAATTTAGTGTAAATCTCCTACTAAAATTTTTGGAACTTTCTCTACCTCCCATTTGTTCTCAAGTTCTTTCTTAATTTATTTCTATATCTTTTTTATTGAGTTGTCGGCACTAAATCGAAACGAATGTGTTGCATGTCTGGAGTGTGGTAGACATTACACAGCTTAAAATGCTCCAAAACATACATTTAGCAGCGATGAACTGAATATTCATTTCAAAAAGAAACGTTCTCTTGTCAAAATAATGCTATTCAAGGTGATGGAAAACGCGCTCAAAACCTCCAAACCCACAGAAAGGTATGCTTAAAAAAAGTATATTAAAACATAGTAAATCTAGCAAATCATATTTTTAATGAGAAAATTTTAAATGAATAAACACAAAAATACGCAAGAAATTTGAAAAAATTCAAATATTTTGTTTAATTTAGTTTAAAAATTTTTCTAGTGAAAACTATAAAAAAAAATTTCAAAGCATTTTTTAATCGTTAATTTAAGTTTTTGTTCAAAATTTCTGATTGCTGATAAGAATAACTCGAGTGATAATTGGATTCAGTTCATTGTGACACTCTCAAGGTAACTCGATTTAAAAATTTTGAATCTACAGTGAGAGCTGCAATGGCGGCTTTCTTACGGGGATTTTTTTTTTGTATCAATGCTGTTAAAGTACCAGTTATGAGCTCATAAATTGATACGTTTTGCTAAACAATTGTAACGGAAGTTGCTGATAATTTTAATACATCGAAAATTGATTCGTTTTGACCAACCATCCTTTGTTTTGTCTACAAACTTCAAAGATCTGTGTTTTTGATTGACTTCTTACTGTAGCGGTTTTCAAGCAGAAAAATGGTGGATTAGTCATCAAAATTTTGATTAGGCATCAAAAAGTTTTTCACTGTTTTTGATAATTGACAGTGAAAAAAGAAAATTGGGATAATTTTGTTGGACGTTGAACATTTCCAGTAAATACCAAACATAATTTTGCACTGCAAAGTCACTTCAAAAAAATTAGGGTCAAACTAAGAACATAAAGTTACCGGTTGAGAACTCTTCCTGAATGTTCTTAGCAAATGGAGTTTTTGGTGTAACATTCGCTTTGAATTTTTGAACGATCGTTGTAGTGATACAGTTTTCCGAGTAGATTTTTGATCAAATTGGAATCACTCTGAAGATGGTAGATCAAGCAGAAACAAAGAAAAACTCTAATTGAAGTTTTTTGACAAATCAAATAACTTTTAAATCTCTTGGAGTTTTGAGATCTTTTTGCTTCTATATTGGTTATAAGTAAGAGATTCAAAAAAAAACTCAACATAACAGCAGCCAAGTATGGGTAATCATGTGCAATTCATCGGAATTTTTCTTATTTTTTTTGAGGAATTAAGTAAAGTTACATGAAAATTCACATGGCTTAAAGATACTTTCTTTCGAAGTAAGCTACTCCGAGACAAAATCTTTCAATTAATTGATACAAATTTTACCCTAAATTATTTTTACTTCTTGTTAAAATCAACCAAAAATATTTCTTATGGAAGATAATAGTTGAAGCATGAATCAAAAATCTGTTTTCAGCATCAATTTTTCTTAATTGTGTTTAAAAAAGTCATAAAACAAAATTGCTCATGTTGCAGATTTTTAGAGAAAGTTTTATTGATTTTTTATTAAGTTTTTTGTGCAAAGTGATATGTTTAGCAGAATTAGATATATATTGTCTCAGTATAGATGACTTTTAACTTTTCAAAAAGACATACTGGACTGGAAATTCGTTTTTTTTGCTCTGGTTTGCCTCAATTAATATTTAATTGTAAAAATAGTAGCAACAATAGATTTATGTTGAATCAAGCTTGCTTATGATTTGTTTCAAAAACTTTTCAATTTGTGTTCATGCTTTGCATCTAAGTTAGTTTTCATGAGGCGTTCTGTAGGTAGATTTGAGAATAAGCAGAAATTCTGAACCAAATTTAAATGCGAAATTCTATTTGTAATTAAGTTAAGAAACTTCCAAAAAAGGTCTGCCATGAAATTTTTCTGATATTATTTCATTCACCAATTTGTTTCTAAAATTCTACCCAAAATTTCTATTTCTATCATGTACTTATGTGTTCTGTTTTGAATGCTGTAAATCGTTTCAATTCTCTCTCACCTGATCGGTTTTTAGAAATTTCGGACAAAAATGAAGATTAAAAAAACACTTTACAAATTTTTGCAATCCTTAAATTGTAATTGGTATAAAAAACTGTATTTCTGATGACAGCATTCAAAGTAGATAACAAATTCCAACCACTTTATCTGCTAAACTCAAACTTGCACAAAATATAAAGTAAAGTTCAGAAGCCTGACGTTTACCACTAGTTTGACCTCTATCAGCAAATTGTTTTTTCAATTGATACAATTTGCCACCTAAGTTCCCTGGCAATTTCTCTGCGTTACTTTTCATACAAAGTGAGACACTATAAAAAGCAGATAGCAGGAATTAACTTGGAACATATCAGAAAAATCATGATAAATTTTGTTGTAGAAGCAAAAGAGAGATTATGAACACTTGTGAAGAACTTTTAGCTGAAATAAAACTACATTCAATCATACTTACCTTTAGTTTTTGCAAAGATTGGTTTAGTTTTATTAAAACTTATCAAACAGAAAACCTGTGGAGTTTGCCTAAAAGAAGGTACTACCACCAAAAATAAATGAAATCCTGTTTTCTAAATACCATGATAATCGTGAAAAGCACTGGAAAAAAATATGATTTCGAGTCCTTTTATCAAGAATTTTGACATTTTCCAGAATTTGCATTGATTTTAACCTTTGACCAAAGACGAGAAAAATTCTAATCATGAACTTCTCTTTTCATAAAAATTCAAATATTGTTACTTCTAAAAATAAATGAAAATGGTTTTCTCAACTAAGTTACCTTCAGCTTGACAAAAAAACTGCTAGGAAAACATATCAAACAGCTGAAGTAGCAAAAATTGGATAGATGCTGATCCTAATATAAATTACTTTCACTTACTTATTCGAAAAGTATTGTAATTTTCACGATTCTTTCGATAATTTGAAAGTTTCAGCAAGGTTCAGCGGATCTGAGCGTTCTTTCTAGTTTTCATAACACTGTGAAACACGCATTTCTATAAATTAATCTGGATCAAATTTTGTCTTATTTTTTTTTTCAGGAAAAAAGGGAGAAAAAAGTCATACTTTAAACCAAAGTTTTGTGTCATGTTTTGGTCTATACGTGATACCAATTATTCGCCACTTTAGATAATCACGCTTTTCTCATAGAATACCACTAATTGTTAACGATTAGATAAAGGGCAACAAAAAAAATCCAAAAACTTTAGATTTCTGAAAACTTTTTCATAGAAACTTGAGATTTTCGCTCAAAAAGAAACTTATCATCCAAAAATTATTATAAGTCATTAAGAAACCTATTGCCTATCTTACCCAAAAACTATTTCTTAACATTCCCATTTGACAACATTGCTGTATTGGTAAAAATGGGCGCCAAAATACTTTCAAACTTTTTTTCGGAACTAACCATCTTATCATCTAATACTCTGAAACATATATTTTATCTTAACACATGGGGAAAATTATTACCTATGATAATACATAGGGTGCAGACCGAATACTTTTCATCATATCTTAAAACTTGGGGTTCCGCAACTCCCAAACGTGTTTAACGCGACATATACTACTTTAACGACCATCATAACTTTGACGTGCATATAAAAAAATTTCAAGCCGAACAAAGACGCGGAAAAACAGCCTGTAACTTTCATCAACCAACGTGGAACCAATCAATCATGGATCCAACCCAATCAATCAGAACGGATTTTTCTTGCAAGTGACAATCACCGTGCGAGATGCAGTAACAACATCAATACCCCTGACATTGTCGATGACGAAACTCCAGTGCATTATGAAACCGAAGAACAACCTTCGCCAACTCCAGACGATCAAACTGAACCGGAGATGCTTACCGATAGATCTTCATAGAAAATGAGACAGGATGTAATGAATTGAGAAATCAAGTTGAGACTGTTAGTGTGAGACTTAAAGAGAATAAATATATGAACTTTACTGATATTTTGCAGCGTTATAAATTGGTTCAGAACTGAATCTATTTTAATGCTGTCTCTTTATAATCAATTGAATTTAACCATTTATCACAAATTTTCAACCATGATAGGTCTTCATGGTAATCATCCATCAATAAATGAGGTGCTGTATGCGTCAATTGATTTTTTAGAAAAATGTTAGCTAAATTGTGAAAATGTGAGAAGAGAAGATATTTATACCAAATGACATAGGTTTTTGTTTAATTTTTCCACTGATAACAACTACAAAAACATAATACTTCTTTGGTAAAGCATCATTACCATCGATCTTCATTACGAGGCCAAATTACGAATCCGCAACAGGCCAAAATCAGATTTGTCGCGGAATCCGCAACATTGCTACTTTTCTTTGATCTTCTATGCTGTTTTGGATTCCACAAACAAATACCTAAATCATGGTACCGCTTAAAATTGCTCGAAAAATAAGCAAATTTGCGGAATCCAGAACAGTTTGTGGAATCCACTAACAAATGATAAAACATTTGTATCGTTAATTTGATCTGTTGTGGAATCCGCAACTGTAAGTAGAATACTCAAATTGTAAGTGGAATCCGCAAACTGTAAGTGGAATCCGCATTTATTTATATGTATATGTGCAGTAGCCTTTGAAATTATATCTTTTGAATACATGATTTGATTGCAATAGAATATAAATTTACTAGAATAGATCAGTGTTTGGGATTAATGGAATCCCAATTACTGACCAGTATTTCCGATTGATGAAATCCCAAATACTGAACTAATTCGACGATTTGCTATGCGTTGGGTTTCTAATCACTCTCAACCTAATGACTCCAAATAAAAGATATATTCCATATTTATTCCACATCATTCCAGTTTTTGAGATTCCATCAATCCCAAATAGTGACCAGTATTTGGGATTGATGGAATCCCATATACTTACCTAGTTTGGCTATATGCAGTGTGTTGTGTTTCCATACACTCTCAACCCAATTACTACAATTACTGCATTTATTCGGCGTTATGCTTCCAAAATCAGTATTTCTGATTGACGCAATCCCAAATACTGACCTAATTTGTCGATATGTTGTGTGGTTCATACACTCTCAACTCAATGACACAAATATTGAAATTATTCGGTGTTGTGTTTCCAAAATACTAAAAGATGATATCCACCAATTTAGGTAACCAATGTTTTAAGACTTGTTGGTAGATTCCGCTGACAATGGCTAATTCTTTGCTTTTAAATTCCGCATTGCTAGAGATAAAAATTCCAGCTCAGCTTTCAACTGTTCATATGCAAGTTCAGTATTGAACAAAATTCGGAATCCTTTTATAGTTTGCGGAATATACTTACATTTGCGGAATCCGCTTACAGTTGCGGAATCTAGAACAACTAGCATTATTTGCTTGTTGCGGAATCCGCAACAAAACAAATGTGCCAAGAAAATTTACGTTACAAGTATATGTATGCGGAATCCACTGGCATTTTGTTTGTGGAATCGACTTACAATTTGGAACATATTTTAAGACTTGTCCCTGGAATCCAGGATCATACGGGCATAAAATTGTGCTCCTATCCAGTGCACAGTTTGGCCTCGTAATGTCATATTTTCTTAATAACAAATTTCTACCATTGCACTGATCACCAACAATTCGCTTAGAGTATTGCTTTTGTCATAAGTTGAGCTGTGCGTGTCATTCTTTTCTTCCATAGTTTCTTCCATTTTTTTCCTCCAATTTTTAAGTAGGATATTAGCCGGTTTCTTTGCAAGTTGGTCAAAATGTTCCGACAACGACTAATAAAATAAAAATTTCAAAAAACTATAAAAAATTTGTCGACATATTTTTCAGTGAGGGGCTATTGATTTGTGGTAAAACTGCAAAACTTGTGGTAAATTTTAAAGAAAGAGCCTCAATATGTTATCACATTTGATCTTCTACGAGTATGTTCTGCTATGGTAGAAACTTAGAAAAATCTTTAATTTCTATTTCTTTGTTTCGTTTGTTTTTGTTTTTCTTCTCCTTTTCGAACAAATCTTTTCCAAATTTCAGGAGATAACTTCTTATAAAGACCATTGTCTACAGGATTGGTAGAGGTCTACCTGCCGATGTTTTCATCGGCGGCTTGTTTCGACGGCCCTTCAGGTATTTTGTCAGTTTTTATGGTTCAT
>NW_026971138.1:0-36648 GCF_963678635.1 Symsagittifera roscoffensis
ATTTTAGAAAGAGATCATTCGGTATAAATATTTCACATGGGATCATTAGGTATAATTATTTTAATAGTTATCATTAGCTAAAAAAATTTTATCTAGGGGTCATTAGGTATAAATATTTTACATGAGGATCATGAGGTATAATTGTTTACATAGAGAGCATTAGCTATAAAAATTATACATAGGGATCATTAGGTATAATTATTTTACATCAGGATCAATGGGTATAATTTTTTAGATAGGGATCATGAGCTTTAAAATTTTTACATAGGGAACCTTGGGTATAAATTTTTTACTTAGGGATCATTAGGTATAAATATTTTACATAGGGATCATTAGGTATAAATATTTACATAGGGATCATTAGGTATAATCGCTACCCAACGGTCCCTGTAGGGACCACCTCCCTCCCCTATACCAGTGTCGTCTATCTATACTACTTATAGATATACGACACTGGGTTGGCAAAACTATAAACCTATTTTTTCTCAATAAAGAAACCTGATCATCTGGTCAAAAATTTTTCAGCTGTTTTTTGAAAGAAAACCGGCCCACAGACCTTAATTACGTTATCCTCACAAGGTGTAAGTAAAATCAACCTTGTATCAAAAAAAATTCATGGGGGAAGAAGATTGAAACTTTTAGATTTTTTTTTGCATCACTGCCAATTTTTTGCAAAAAACGCGGGAAAGCGCTTAGTTTCATAAAAAATTAGTTTATTCGAGCCGTTAGAAACTTGCCCACCATCTGCAGTCAACACTCTGGATTTAACCCCTCATGCCAGTTTGTCACATACAGCTGCAATTTTAATCATCGGAAATCAAAACTTGCTGCCACATAATGTGTAGAGCAACCCTGTGTCAGTGCATATTCCGTTCAGCGGACAGTCTGCCGTTATTAGTCAAACCAACGTGCCACTACTGTCCCAGTGGACACCCGGAACCACCCAATATGTCTTTGGTGTAATAAGTGATGGTAATACAAATCCGTCAGTTGGTGTTTTTTCCTTCCGTGATGCCAAATTGTTGGCATCAGTTTTCGCCCGTATCAAGTGGTGGTACACTTTAATTTGCTTTAATCAACAACAACGCATCAGCTGAAAACAATTACGCATATCAGCAGCAACTTTTTACAGCTACTGAAAGCGCTTAGTTTCATAAAAAATTAGTTTAGGCAACTGAGTTGAGTTTTTTGTCTAAATTTTGGAGTTTTTGAGCAGAAATTGGCCAAAAACGCAAAATAGTGGACCTGGAAGCGTTGAAGAAAAACGTAAAAAGTTTTCGGAAAAATAATTTTCAGAAAAATTTCGGAAAATACTTGAAAAAAATCCGAATTTTTCCAAAATTCTTTGAAAAACGCAGTGATTTCACATAACAAATTGTGAAGCGAACTTAACCAGTTAAATTGATTGAAAAAAGCCATAAGATAGCCCTGTAATTTATTACCAAGCAAGTCGTCTATCTTTTAGCTACAACCTTGTTTGCTCAGGGCGATTCCCTCCCTTTAAAACTTGGCTTAAGCCAATTAATGGTTATACTACCTGCTTGCTCGGTTATACTACCTGCTTTGAAAGTATTTTTGCTCGCTTCGCCAAAGCGTGTATCGCTATCTTCCATAGCCGTTCTCGGATCTAGTTTCAAACCTAATTCAGTAAACAACCATAAAGTTGTCAATATCAACTTGATCACTATCTGTTTCGCCAAACCGACATTGTTATTTGGCACAACGTCTGCTATAACTCTATTACTAGACACTGTAGTAATAAATTTACCGCATTAAACCCTAACCAGCTTAAAATTGTTCTTTCAGAGATTAAAAAAACATTTACGCAATCGTTTTCTGTTAACGTGTAGGCACGGGATATAGTTATAGTAAATTGGAACAGTCAAGTTTATCAGTTTTTAATTAGGTAACAGACTTGAAGAAAGCAGAACCTCACTGAGTTAGGTAAAAAACATAAACAACTACGCCGGGTTTCCCCGCATAAATCTTTACGATCCTTAGGCAGCATAGCAAAAGTTTGAAGTTTAATTTTCAAAGAAAAAGATCCCTAAAACAGGAAAACGCATGCGGCAAGCCATTAGTAACAAAAAACTGCCGAGCAGCAAATACGAGTTATGTAAAGTGCTTGTTCAAAGTGTTATAGTTTGATAAGTCATAAAATAGTTCATCTAGAGTATCTGGTGAAGTAATATAGATTGTTTTGGAACAATTAGCCGCAGAATTGTGATCGAAATTGAGTTTAAGTTTCCATCAGTTAGAGTCATGTATCCGGAATTGCTTCCAAAGAGTACATGTAAAAGAGCACCCAAAAATAATAAAGATACCTACGTAAAAACAAATATAGATACATCCAATCATACTTACATAGTTACAAATAAAAGACAAACTTATACACAAGAGGCAAATAATAAAATTAGATTTGGACCTATCTACATGTATGCTTTTAATGTATACACACATGAATTATACAAAAAAATTTCAATCCATAAACATGCATACAATTTACTTGTAAGTATAAAAATCGTTAACACCAACATAGAGACATTATGTAAAACGAAAACAATTGTATACCATGAACCGTGTATATCTTCCACACCTATAATCATACAATCACATATGCAAACATACATACATCAGTTCATACCTACAAAAAAATGTGTATAAATTTCAGTCGCCCAAAAAGGTTGAAACAAACTTTTTCAAGAAATTCTTCAATTCTCGAAATTGGTGTCTTCGTAAATGTGGAGCTCTTTCTCTCTCTCTCTCTCTCTCTCTCTCTCTTTCTTTTTTTTTTCTCTCTCTCTCTCTTTCTCTCTCTTTTTTTCTTTCTATCTAACTATCTATCTATCTATCTATCTATCTATCTATCCATCTAGCTATCTATCTATATATCTATCTATCTATCTATCTATGTATCTATCTATCTATCTATCTATCTATCTATCTATCTATCTATCTATCTATCTATCTATCTATCTATCTATCTATCTTTCTATAAATCTATCGCTTTCTCTCTCCGTCTTTCTCTCTCTCTCTCTCTCTCAATGTAACTATCTATCATTTCTCTCTCTCCTCTCTCTCTCAATCTTTTTCTATCCCTTCTCTATCTATTTATCTATCTATCTAGCTATCTATCTATCCATCTAGCTATCTATCTATATATATATATATCTATATATCTATCTATCTATCTATCTATCTATCTATCTATCTATCTATCTATCTATCTATCTATCTTTCTATATATCTATCGCTTTCTCTCTCCGTCTTTCTCTCTCTCTCTCTCTCAATGTATCTATCTATCATTTCTCTCTCTCCTCTCTCTCTCAATCTTTTTCTATCCCTTCTCTATCTATTTATCTATCTATCTAGCTATCTATCTATCCATCTAGCTATCTATCTATATATCTATCTATATATCTATCTATCTATCTATCTATCTATCTATCTATCTATCTTTCTATATATCTATCGCTTTCCCTCTCCGTCTTTCTCTCTCTCTCTCTCTCAATGTATCTATCTATCATTTCTCTCTCTCCTCTCTCTCTCAATCTTTTTCTATCCCTTCTATGTTTTTCTCTCCTTTTAACATTGGGATCATATGACACTTCGGGAGGAAATTTGTATATTTTTGGATCAATAGTTATACTTAGGGGTTAGTGGTTAAATAAATGAGCAATTGGGTACGCATAGGGACCATTAGGTACACTATTTTTAGTTATTCATAGGATTTGTACTTTTACACTGTGGTCATAAGTTATACTCAGGTATCATTTGTTATACAAAGGCACCCATAGTTGTACATAGGGATCACTGGTTGTACATAGGGATCATTGGTTACAGATAGGGATAATTGGTTATACATCGGGATCATTGGTTATACATAGGGATCATTACTTATTCATAGAGATCATTGGTTTTACTTATGGAATAAATTATATGGATAGAGATCAGCAGTTATGCATAGATTGAAAAGAAAATTGAAAAAAAAATTGAAAAAAATTTGAAATTTGAAAATTGAAATTTTTTTTTGTGAATTTTTTTTTCGGAAAATCTTTTAGATAGGGATCATTAGCTATGAAAACTACACATAGGGATCATTGGGTATAGTTTTTTTACATAGGGATCATTAGGCATAAATATTTTACTTAGGGATCATTGAGTATGAATGTTTTTATAGGGATGATTAGGTATAAGTATTTACATAGGGATCATTGGGTATAAACTTTTTACTTGGGGATCATTAGGTATAAGTATTTTAATAGGGATCATTAGCAAAAAAAGCTGTTCCTAGGGATCTGTAGGTATAAAGATTTTACATAGGGATCATGAGGTATAATTTTTTACATAAGGATCATTAGCTACAAAAATTATACAAAGGGATCATTAGGTATGAATTTTTTACATAGGGATCATTAGCCATAAATATTTTACATAGGGATTATTAAGTATAAACTTTTAGATAGGGATCATGAGCTTTAAAAATTATATGAGGGATCTTTAGGTATAAATTTTTTACTTAGGGATCATTAGGTATAAATTATTCGCATAGGGATCATTAGGTATAAATATTTACATAGGGATCATTAGGTATAAACTGTACCCAATAGTCCCTGTAGGGATCGCCCCCCTCCACGATCCCAGTGTCGTATATCTATACTACTTATAGATATACGTTACTGGGTTGGCAGAACTACAACCCTATTTTTTCTCAATAAAGAAACCTGATCATCTGATCAAAAACTTTTCAGTTGTTTTTTGAATGAAAACCGGCCCATAGAACTTAATTTTGTTATCCTCACTAGGTGTAAGTAAAATCAACTTTTTATCAAAAAAATTAAATTCATAGGGGAAAATTGAAATTTTTAGATTTTTTTGTATTTCTGTCAAATTTTTGCAAAATTTGCGGTAAAGCGCTTAGTTTCATAAAAGTTAGTTTAGGCAACTGAGTTGATTTTTTTTGCCAAATTTTGGATTTTTTGAGCAGAAATTGGCCAAAAACGCAAAATAGTGGACCTGCAAGCGTTGAATGAAATCACTAGTTTTTTATGAGCGCAGCAAAGAACTGATTCTAGCGAAGATGAAGCGGGAAGAAGTGGAAAACAAGACGAAGCAACTTTACGGCTGAAAAAACAGGAAACCATTACCGTAGAAAAACAGCGTCAGATTAAAGTGGAGAAAAAATAAATTTGAAATTGACTGTCAAAAACAAGATTATCGTTCCCGAATAGAAAATAAATTACTTCAAATGGAACGTCTAATCGAGAAATTTTGTATAAAAATTAACGGAAGCAAAAACTGTCGAAACAAAATGTCTCGAAGGGACTGATCAAAATCAGCATCTCGAGCTGTCTTCGTCGGTTGTTTGTCGTTCTGAAAGGGTATGCAATTGAATTGATCTAGATGTAGAGAATCAAAAAGTACCCGAAGGGGTTCCATCGTCTTCGACGTTTGTCACAGGTATAGATGCGGAAAGTTGTACCATTCAATACAGAAATAAGTCTAAAGCGGGAATTTTTCAGTGGCCATCGTCACTGAATCAGACATTTGGTTGTGAATAAAAAGGTTACCTAAATCAACCGACCGTTTTGGCACTTTTTAATCCAGCTGTAACACAAGCTACCACTACACAAGTGTGCTGTAGCTTGTTTGAACGCCATCCTTCAACATATCCCCGACAACAGCTTTGATAACGTTTTTCGAGCCGTTAGAAACTAGCCCACCATCTGCAGTCAACGCTCTGGATTTACCCGTCATGCCAGTTTGTCACATACAGCTGCGATTTTAATCAGCGGAAATCAAAACTTGCTGCCACATATTGTGTAGAGCAAACCTGTGTCAGTGCATAATCCGTTCAGCGGACAGTCTGCCGTTATTAGTCAAACCAACGTGCCACTACTGTCCCAGTGGACACCCGGAACCACCCAATATGTCTTTGGTGTAATAAGTGATGGTAATACAAATCCGTCAGTTGGTGTTTTTTCCATCCGTGATGCCAAATTGTTGGCATCAGTTTTCGCCCGTATCAAGTAGTGGTACACTTTAATTTGCTTTAATCAACAACAACGCATCAGCTGAAAACAATTACGCATATCAGCAGCAATTTTTTACAGCTACTGAAAGCGCTTAGTTTCAGAAAAAATTAGTTTAGGCAACTGAAGTGAGTTTTTTGTCTAAATTTTGGATTTTTTGAGCAGAAATTGGCCAAAAACGCAAAATAGTGGACCTGCAAGCGTTGAATGAAATTACTAGTTTTTTATGAGCGCAGCAAAGAACTGATTCTTTCGAAGATGAAGCGGGAAGAAGTGGAAAACAAGACGAAGCAACTTTACGGCTGAAAAAACAGGAAACCATTACCGTAGAAAAACAGCGTCAGATCAAAAAGGGAAAAAAATTAAATTTGAAATTTACTGTCAAAAACAAGATTATCATTCCCGAATAGAAAATAAATGACTTCAAATGGAACGTCTAATCGAGAAATTTTGTATAAAAATTAACGGAAGCAAAAACTGTCGAAACAAAATGTCTCGAAGGGACTGATCAAAATCAGCATCTCGAGCTGTCTTCGTCGGTTGTTTGTCGTTCTGAAAGGGTATGCAATTGAATTGATCTAGATGTAGAGAATCAAAAAGTACCCGAAGGGGTTCCATCGTCTTCGACGTTTGTCACAGGTATAGATGCGGAAAGTTGTACCATTCAATACAGAAATAAGTCTAAAGCGGGAATTTTTCAGTGGCCATCGTCACTGAATCAGACATTTGGTTGTGAATAAAAAGGTTACCTAAATCAGCCGACCGTTTTGGCACTTTTTAATCCAGCTGTAACACAAGCTACCACTACACAAGTGTGCTGTAGCTTGTTTGAACGCCATCCTTCAACATATCCCCGACAACAGCTTTGATAACGTTTTTCGAGCCGTTAGAAACTAGCCCACCATCTGCAGTCAACGCTCTGGATTTACCCTTCATGCCAGTTTGTCACATACAGCTGCGATTTTAATCAGCGGAAATCAAAACTTGCTGCCACATATTGTGTAGAGCAAACCTGTGTCAGTGCATAATCCGTTCAGCGGACAGTCTGCCGTTATTAGTCAAACCAACGTGCCACTACTGTCCCAGTGGACACCCGGAACCACCCAATATGTCTTTGGTGTAATAAGTGATGGTAATACAAATCCGTCAGTTGGTGTTTTTTCCATCCGTGATGCCAAATTGTTGGCATCAATTTTCGCCCGTATCAAGTAGTGGTACACTTTAATTTGCTTTAATCAACAACAACGCATCAGCTGAAAACAATTACGCATATCAGCAGCAATTTTTTACAGCTACTGAAAGCGCTTAGTTTCAGAAAAAATTAGTTTAGGCAACTGAAGTGAGTTTTTTGTCTAAATTTTAGATTTTTTGAGCAGAAATTGGCCAAAAACGCAAAATAGTGGACCTGCAAGCGTTGAATGAAATTACTAGTTTTTTATGAGCGCAGCAAAGAACTGATTCTTTCGAAGATGAAGCGGGAAGAAGTGGAAAACAAGACGAAGCAACTTTACGGCTGAAAAAACAGGAAACCATTACCGTAGAAAAACAGCGTCAGATTAAAAAGGGAAAAAAATTAAATTTGAAATTTACTGTCAAAAACAAGATTATCATTCCCGAATAGAAAATAAATGACTTCAAATGGAACGTCTAATCGAGCAGTTTTGTAAAAAAAAAAATAACGGAAGAAAAAACTGTCGAAACAAAATGTCTCGAAGGGACTGATCAAAATCAGCATCTCGAGCTGTCTTCGTCGGTTGTTTGTCGTTCTGAAAGGGTAAGCAATTGAATTGATCTAGATGAGAGAATCAAAAAGTACCCGAAGAAGTTCCATCGTCTTCGACGTTTGTCACAGGTATAGATGCGGAAAGTTGTACCATTCAATACAGAAACAAGTCTAAAGCGGGAATTTTTCAGCGGCCATTGTCACTGAATCAGACACTTGGTTGTGAGTAAAAAGTTACCTAAATCAACCGATCGTTTTGGCAATTTTTACTCCAGCTGTAACACAAGCTACCACTACACCAGTGGGCTGTAGCTTGTTTGTACGCCATCCTTCAACATATCCCCGGCAACAACTTTGATAACGTTTTTCGAGCCGTTAGAAACTTGCCCACCATCTGCAGTCAACACTCTGGATTTACCCCCTCATGCCAGTTTGTCACATACAGCTGCAATTTTAATCAGCGGAAATCAAAACTTGCTGCCGCATAATGTGTAGAGCAACCCTGTGTCAGCGCATAATCCGTTCAGCGGACAGTCTGCCGTTATTAGTCAAACCAACGTGCCACTACTGTCCCAGTGGACACCCGGAACCACCCAATATGTCTTTGGTGTAATAAGTGTTGGTAATACAAATCCGTCAGTTGGTATTGTTTCCATCCGTGATGCCAAATTGTTGGCATCAATTTTTGCCCGTATCAAGTGGTGGTTACACTTTAATTTGCTTTAATCAACAACAACGCATCAGCTGAAAACTTTTACGCATATCAGCAGCAACTTTTTACAGCTACTGAAAGCGCTTAGTTTCATAAATAATTAGTTTAGGCAACTGAGTTGAGTTTTTTGTCTAAGTTTTGGTTTTTTTGAGCAGAAATTGGCCAAAAACGCAAAATAGTGGACCTGCAAGCGTTGAATAAAAACGTAAAAGTTTTCGGAAAAACAATTTTCAGAAAAATTTTGGAAAATACTTAAAGAAATCGGAATTTTTTCAACATTCTTTGAAAAACGCAGTGATTTCACATAAAACCTTGTAGAGAAAACTAAACTAGTTAACTGATTGAAAATAGCCATAGGAGAGCCCCGTAATTCATTATCAAGCAAGTCGTCTAACTTTTAGCTACAACCTTGTTTGCTCAGTGTGATTCCCTCCCTTTAAAACTTGGCTTAAGCCAATTAACGGTTAAACTACCTGCTTGCTCGGTGCGCCACGCTTTGAAAATAATTTTGCCCGCTTCGCAAAAGCGTGTATCGCTATCTTCCATAGCCGTTCTCGGATCTAGTTTCAACCCTAGTTCAGTAAACAACCATAAAACTTGTCAGTATCAACTTGATCACTATCTGTTTCACCGAACCGACATTGTATCTTGGCACAACGTCTGTTATAACTATATTACTAGACACCATAGTAATAAATTTACCGCATTAACACCTAACCAGCTTAAGATTATTCTTTTAGTGATTAAAAAAACATTTACGCAATCGTTTTCTGATAATGTGTAGGCACGGGAGATAGTTATAGTAAACTGGAAGAGTCAAGTTTACCAGTTATTAATATAGTAACAGACTTGAAGAAAGCAGAACCTCACTGAGTTAGGTTAAAAACATAAACAACTACGCCGGATTTCCTCGCATGAACTTTAACGATCCTTCGGCAGCATAGCAAAAATTTGAAGTTTTATTTTCGAAGAAAAAGATCCCTAAAACAGGAAAACGCATGCGGCAAGCCATTAGAAACAAAAAACTGCCGAGCAGCAAATACGAGTTTAGTAAAGTGCTTCTTCAAAGTGTTATAGTTTGATGAGTCATAATATAAATTACTGATACTAAAGTTGAGGTCTATTTTTTTCTCCAAACTGAGCAATTGAGTAGAAGTGAACAAGTATACAATTAATCAAACTGACAGAAAAAATTGAGTTGAAATCTTGACGGTTGATGAATGGTAGACCATCAGTAGAAAATGAATTTTGCCGCGTAATTCACAGCCGCATACATGAACGTTTAGAAGGGCAAGTTAGGCAAACAAAATAGAAACATCAATTGAACCTGGCAGAATTATTCTTGAGAAAGCATTAGCTCAGAATGACGAAGTCGTCATTATTGATAAAAAAGCAGATGAACCTAGAAAAATTTTACCGGAGCTGGCTTTATGTTGGGTTAGGACAGATAAAGTCAATGATAATGATGATGATAAATTGTACTTAATGATAAAGTAATCCGTAAAGCTCGCACTCAAATGGAATCTACTGCGGCTTCAAATGATTGCCTTTGTGTTTCTAGTCACTCAGAAGCTTCATCAAAATCAACAGAATCGTGGGTCAGTAAGCAAAGTTCATGAAATCACTAGCTTTTAATGAGCGCAGTAAGGAACTGCTTCTAGCGACGATCAAGCGGGAAGAATTGGAAAACAAGACGAAGCAACTTTACGGCTGAAAAAACAGGAAACCATAACCGTAGAAAAACAGCGTCAGATTAAAGTGGAACAAAAAAAATTAAATTTGAAATTGACTGTCAAAAACAAGAATATCGTTCCCGAATAGAAAATAAATGACATCAAATGGAACGACTAATCGAGAAATTTTGTAAAAAAATTAACGGAAGCAAAAACTGTCGAAACAAAATGTCTCCAAGGGACTGATCAAAATCAGCATCTCGAGCTGTCTTTGTCAGTTGTCTGTCGTTCTGAAAGGGTAAGCAATTGAATTGATCTAAATGTAGAGAATCAAAAAGTACCCAAAGGGGTTCCATCGTCTCCGACGTTTGTCACAGGTATAGATGCGGAAAATTGTACCATTCAATACAGAAATAAGTCCAAAGCGGGAATTTTTCAGCGGCCATCGTCACTGAATCAGACACTTGGTTGTGAGTAAAAAGATTACCTAAATTAACCGACTGTTTTGGCAATTTTTAATCCAGCTGTAACACAAGCTACCACTACACCAGTGTGCTGCAGCTTGTTTGTACGCCATCCTTCAACATATCACCGACAACAGCTTTGATAACGTTTTTCGAGCCGTTGGAAACTTGCCCACCATCTGCATTCCCTAGTCTGGATTTACCCCCTCATGCCAGTCTGTCACATACAGCTGCAATTTTAATCAGCGGAAATCAAAACTTGCTGCCACATAATGTGTAGAGCAACCCGTTCAGCGGACAGTCTGCCGTCATTAGTCAAACCAACGTGCCACTACTGTCCCAGTGGACACCCGGAACCACCCAATGTGTCTTTGGTGTAATAAGTGATGGTAAAACAAATCCGTCAGTTGGTGTTTTTTCCATCCGTGATGCCAAATTGTTGGCATCAGTTTGCGCCCGTATCAAGTGGTGGTACCGTTTAATTTGCTTTAATCAACAACAACGCATCAGCTGAAAACATTTACGAATATCAGCAGCACCTTTTTACAGCTAATCCAGGCAACACATAGCCTTCGTTGCATCCAGTTCCTCAGCCGCAAGCCGTGACATTAAATGACTTAGTCGAAGCTTTGCCAGTCTCGTAGAAGGACCTATTCCCAAATGGTAGCTGGCCCAGTACGATGGCAATCCGCTCCAGTGGCTCGAATGGTTCGGCCAGTTTTGAAGCACTTTAGACGCAGCCTCTTTGATCGATGATATGAAGTTAGCCTAATTAAAAACCATATTCATTGGAAAAGCTAATTCAACCGTAGCAGATTTCGCACACAGTGGAAGAAAAAATATGGATGCCCTGAAAACTTTAGAAAAAAAAATTTTTACTGCCACAAAACGAAGTTACAGCCCAACTTGATAAATTGTCGAGTTTCCTACATCTGAGAATTCATAACTGTGAGAAAATCAATTGCTTGATGACAATTCCCAGCCTGGTGGCAGTTTGTAGGTCTAACGACTGTGAAGAAGATCTAAAAAGCATCTCTTCAATGAACCAAGCCTTTTGCGAAATTACCACCAATCATAGAATCGTGGTCGCTTTTTTTGGTGATATAGAATTGGTCACGCGCCAATTTAATTGACTTTAACCGTTGATTAAGGGACAAAGCAGAGGCCCACGAGCAAATAAAAAATGTGTCCAAAAATTCCAAAGTTGGAGAGCCATCCAAACTAAAGCTGCTACAAGACTTTTTGCCTCGACAACTAGAGTCGAGAAAAAGTTCGAGGATCCATTGATTTGCACGTTTGTTTGATTTGCATCCGTTTATAAATTTCTCAAATTGCAAAAAATGGGTATAATTTATCTTGATTTTTTAAATTTTTATTCCGACTTTCTAAGAAAACGGAATGTTTGTTGGGTTCGTTTTTTATTCAGTCAATTTACGGCAATTGAAATGATATTTTTTAATAACAATTTTTCAAACTGCATTAAAAATATTGACTCCCGGAAATCAAATGTAAAAAAGCGTTTTACCTGTTATTGTTTTTTGCAAAGTTCTGGGTTTTCGAGACTAGATCATTTGGCCATGCTCTGGACTAATTTCTGCGCGCTTTGAAATTTTTTTCACAATGCTGAAAACGAAATGCTAAATATTTTTGCAACGCGATTTATCCCGCACAACAAAATCGTTCGAAATTGAATTGAGGCTAGCTAATCCATAATAATATTCTCGTACGACCCAATTTTTCACACTTGATCTTTGAGCTTGTTCGAAATTTATATTTTTTATTAAATTAGTTTCGCAAAAACTATTCGATATGGATTTAAAGGGCAGGGAGAGCCTTCAGGGCTTTGCGTTAAAATACGAACAGTCTTAAAAACGAATCTCAATTTGCGAGTCTGTTTGAATTGAGTTTCTAATTTCAATTCACAGTTTCTTGGTTTTCGTTACATCTGATCTCTGGATTTTTTTGTATTACCTTGCAGTGTAAGAAAGCTTGCGTAATCTGTTTTCTTTTACGAGAGCTTCTTTCCTTCATCTTTGTGACTCGTCAAGAAGCATTTAATACCATTAACCTAAAGGTTAGTTTTTCGAAACCGATATTGTTTTTGTGAATACATTTATCAATTGGCTCTCTTTCTTTGTTCATCAACTTGTTTATTCTGATAAATTTTAGAATAATAGAGTAAAAAAGGCTTTTTGCACTCAGAATTTGTACGCTGACTAATAAAGCTACAAGAAATTCAGATTCTTATAATTTATCCTGCTTAAGTTGATCTAAAAACTTATTTTTGTTTCAAAAAGTTTCTTTGAATCAGTTTTGTTTTTCTGGTTTCTTATTTTTAGTACGGTTCTTAAGTATTTCATGGGTCTTCATTATCATCTTTTGTGATATACTTGCTAGGTTTTCTCGGAGGAAACAGTTATTTGTGAACATTTTCAACCAATCTGTATATATAAACACAAGGCTGCTCATATATCAGGGCAAAGATCTGAATGATCCGATGCAGTTAAAATCATTTAGAAGTTTTTCTTGGATAAAAATTGACGAAATAACCAAAAAAAAAATTTAGATTTTCTCCCGACTTTCTAAACAAAAGTAACATAATATTTGTGATCGGGGTGGTTTGTTTTTCTTCAGAAAAGTCTCGACATTTTAGCTAGCCGTTTTTGACGTTATTTTTTCATCTCAATAAAAAAAAACATTTCACATAAGATTATTTTTTGTAAAGTTATGGCGACATAAACATTTTTGGCCAATTTGGTACAATAAACGCTTGTTCGTGGTATTAACGCGTAAGGTGAGATTTAGTCCGCCTTAAAATCAATCCAAAATGGTTGAGGGAATCTTTTTGTTCCGACTTTCGATACTAAAGTAACGGAATATTTGTGCTCGAGGTGGGTTTTTTTTCTTCAGACAAATTTCGACTTATTAACTAGCCATTTTTGACAGAATTTTTTTATATCATTCAAAAGGTATTGTTGTCCTGAGCTGAAAATTGAAAATATTTTTCATCTGTGATCATTTTTTGTTAAGTTATGAAGGTTTAAAGATTACCATTTTGACCATTTTGACCAATTTGGGACAATTAACGCGCGATATAATTCGCGCTATTAACGCGTAAAGGGAGATTTAACCCGTCTTACGAATCGTTCCAAATTGGTTGAACGAAGCTTATCTGCCATAATTGGTTTGTTACAAGGAACGCAATCTATTTTTTGTATTTTATATCCGTGTGGGGGGTTGATTTTCATAAAAATTTTCATTAAAAAATTTTCGTTTTATTTTATTTCATTTAATTTTTTATTGTTTTTACTGCTTCTCCATAAACCTTAAAAGGCAGTCTGAACATTCAGGGCTTCGCCCTGATACGAGCAGTCTTGTTTGTCATATGTGATTTGTTACCAGGAGCAAAATCTATTGCACATTACATAGCGTGTGTTGGATGATTTTCAAAAGAAGAAGTCTCGAATTTATTTTTTTAAATTTTTTTTTATTACATTTAATTTGTTGTTATTGCTCCATAGACCTTCAAAGGCAGTCGAAACATTCAGGGCTTCCTCGTGATACGCGCAGTCTTGTTTCAAGTTTTTCTTCATTTTACCCCCCCCCCCCCCCTACGTTATATAAATTAGGAAGGTTGAGTTTAACTTCTCATATTATTGTTCCGACTTTCGATACGAAAGTAACGGAATATTTGTGCTCGGGGTGGGTTTTTTTTTTCTTCAGACAAAATTCGACTTTTTAACTAGCCATTTTGACGGAATTTTTTTTATATCATTCGAAAGGTATTGTTGTCTTGAGCTCAAATTTGAAAAGATATTTGACCTGTGACCATTTTTCGTACAGTTACGGGGGTTTTGAGATTGCCATTTTGGCCAATTTGGGACATTTAACGCGCCATATATTTCGCGCTTTTAACGCGTGAGCAGAGAGTTAATCTGTCTTAAAATCTATAGAATTTTTTTTTTCATTTTGTTTTATTTCATTTAATTTTTGAAATGTTATTACTGCTCCATAAACCTTGAAAGGCAGTCGGAAGATTCTGGGCTTTGCCCTGATACGAGCATTCTTGTTTCAATAGGAATCAATTGCTGGCCTCAATTCAATTTACAACGCCTTGATTTGTTGCTTACGCTTGTTATAACAACGCAATACATCAAGCGTTACTTATACCAAATTGATCAAGCTAGCAATTTTCAAATACCCATAACTACACAAAAATGATGACTGGAATTTTTTTTTATATTTGAGCTCATAACAACATCTTGAAGGTACGAAACTTCTGTCAAAATGTTTAGTTAAAATACCACAATAGTGAATGGATAAAAAACCACTGGGAACAATAACTGAAATGATTTCGGAGCTGATTTTTAGTTTATAAATCTGAGGGTTTCTGTGATCTTTCAATTTATGGATTATTGCATAGTAAAGTCAGACTTATTAAAATGTCCTTTTCGTTCCACGCAATTAATAAAAATTAACGGATCTTATTATAGCACTTGAGTTACAAATTCTCTCCCCATTAAAAGACTAATTCAGCAATTCAGCGTATGCAACAACTTTTTTTTCTAACGAATTTTCCATCCCCGCGTTCCTATCGCAAAAAAGCGGATGGACAGTTCACCAGATCCAAGTTTATTCAGGGAAAACTGATCATTCCGATCTCAAAACAGATTTTTGACCATTTCGACACATAAAAACCGTGTCAAAAGTCTAACCGACAAAAACAAAGCATTTAGATGCTCAAGTTTACCGATATTGACTTGGTAGCAACGGGATTTAGCTTCAGGGTCACAACATCGTTAAACATACAGGCTTCAAGTGCCTACCCGCAGATAATCACACAAGCACCCCCGTTCTTAAATATATATCTCTATTCTGTATTCTACCATACAAGGCCTTTATCAAAAAACCCCAGCCCTGCAAATGTTAGAATTGAAGTAGTTTCAATTGAATACAATCAGTTTTGAATGTAAGCAGTTTTGAATGTAAGCAGTTTTGAAAGTAAGCAGTTTTGAATGTAAGCAGTTTTGAATGGAAATTAAGTGTAAGCTGTTTTATATGTAAGCAGTTGTGAATGCAAGCAGTTTTTAATGTAAGCAGTTTTGAACGGAAATTGATTGTAAGATGTTTTATATGTGAGCAGTTTTGAAAGTAAGCAGTTTTGAATGTAAGCAGTTTTGAATGTAAGCAGTTTTAAATAGAAATTGAATGTAAGCACTTTTGAATGCAGGCAGTTTTGAATGTTAGCAGTTTTGAATGGAAATTGAGAGTAAGCAATTTCGTATGTAAGCAGTTTTGAATGGGGGAAGTTTTGAATGCAAGCAATTTTGAACGTGAGCAGTTTTGAATGGAAATTGAAAATAAGCAGCTTTGTATGCAAGCAGTTTTGAATGTAAGTAGTTTTGAATGAAAGCAGTTTTGAAAGGAAATTGAATGTAAGCAGTTTTTTATTTTTCATTCATACATTAAACCTGTGCAACCTGAAAAAAAAACCTTTTTAAAAATTTGGCGGAGGGTAGCATTTTTGACTGCGAAGTGAAAAAATGATGTGTTAACAAGAAATTTTTAGCTAGTCATCAAATAAAGACCAGAAATTGGCGAGGTTTTGTTGTTCCAACGAATGAAAAGTTGTTCTTGACTTTTTTCCAACACAAAATCAGTTTCAAAAAATGATAAGAATTGCTGCTATGTTGCACCATAATGAGGCACTTTCAGCCAAAATTTAAATCAAATCAAAAAATTTAAAAATTTTTTTTCAGTCGTGAAAAACTGGTTGGAAGTTTTTGATTTTGGACTTATTTCGAGCCAAAAAAGAAAGCGAGCAATTTGTATGAGGGCAAATTTAACATTGTTTGCACAGCTTCGTAGCAAAATTTTCTTGCTAAAGTTCTTTTTTCAGCTGAAGAAATTTTTTGCTATTGCACAGCTAGAGCGACTCCTGTTATTTTTGCTGAAGATGTCTGCAATAATGACATTTGTTCCAACGATAATGACATTTGCAATTTATTTTGCCAACATTGTTTTCTGAGTAATTTATGATACTGCTCCATAATACTGCTCCAATTAGTACTCGTTTTTTTTCAAAAAAAATCGGTTTCTTTCCTTAATCTTCCATTTGAAACCTTAATTCGAAAAAATCCATAAAGAAGGCATAGGCAAAAAATGAGAGCAAAACACTTAACTCAAAGTATGCGAACGTCAAAATGGATGAATCAAGAAGCTGAAAAACTTGATTTTTCATTAAAAAAAAGAGACAGAAATAAAACAGAAAACCATTAATTTTTTTAAATGTTTTTTTTCTCGAAAAAGGAAAACCAAAACATACACAAAAAAACATAGTTCCTTCTCAGTGGTTGGAACAGTAGCTTAAAACTAAACTGTCTACTTGTATGTTTACTCGACTAAATTCGTGAAAAATAGCCCCGACAAACAATGCAATCATCGCCATATTTTAGCCCTAGGTTTAATAAAATAATTCCATAACTTTAACGAAAAAATCTTCCTTGTGGAATCACAACGCAAAAAATCATCTATATCTTAAGTTTATTTGACTGTTGAAATAGTCAAAACTATTGAGAAAATGATGCCCCTCGTCGTAACAGTTACTAAATTAATGCTAAATTAAATTTGTTTTGTATTAGTTTTGTTTTAAATTTATTTTCTTTTTGTTTTAAATTTTGGTTTTGAGCATGTGGAATTTATATCTTCGCTCTGACACATTAAGAATTAGCATCTTACGAGTTTCCTTAGTGAAAAAAAAGCAATGCAAGAAATCTTTTTAAATGTCAGTTCTAAAAAAACTTTAGAAAGCAAATACCTAAAACATCTAAAAGAAATCGATAAAAAACAAGTTTAAGAGCAAACATTTTTGGAGCAAAATGTTTGTATACAATTGATTTTTTATATGTTTTGTACCTCAGCGCAAAAAGCAAACATCAGCACGAATTGATAATCAAGATAATCGCAATATTAACACTACATAATATTTATTTAGATTGATTAAATATTCTATTTATCATGTAATAATTCTGTATTTAATTTGTACAAAATCTGTATTTCATCCACGTAAAGTTTGCATACGATTTTTTGATAATTTAAAAAAGCTGTGTACCTAATTGTACAAAAAAATCTATTTTGACTCAATTGACACCAGTGTTATTGAATTTTCTAACCAGTTCACTCCAGTATGAAATGCAATAGTAAAGTTTGAAAGTTGATATAATGGATTTAATAGTTTTTGAAATTTGTTGTTTGGTTTTTAAAAAAAACAAGATTGCTCATATCACGGCGAAGGCCTGAATGTTCCGACTACTTTTATAAGACGTATTTAACGATTTATAAGACGTATTAAATCTCCGCTCACGCGTTAATAGCGCGAATTATATCGCGCGTTAATTGTCCCAAATTGGTCAAAATGGCAATCTTTAAACCCCCGTAACTGTACAAAAAAGGTCACAGGTGAAATATCTTTTCAAACTTGAGCTCAAGACAACAATACTTTTCGAATGATATAAAAAAATTCCGTCAAAATGGCTAGTTAAAAGGTCGAACTTTGTCTGAAGAAAAAAAAACCCACCCCGAGCACAAATATTCCGTTACTTTCGTATCGAAAGTCGGAACAATAATATGAGAAGTTAAACTCAACCTTCCTAATTTATATAAAGTAGGGGGGGGGGGGAGGGGATGGGTAAAATGAAGAAAAACTTGAAACAAGACTGCGCGTATCACGAGGAAGCCCTGAATGTTTCGACTGCCTTTGAAGGTCTATGGAGCAATAACAACAAATTAAATGTAATAAAAAAAAATTTAAAAAAATAAATTCGAGACTTCTTCTTTTGAAAATCATCCAACACACGCTATGTAATGCGCAATAGATTTTGCTCCTGGTAACAAATCACATATGACAAACAAGACTGCTCGTATCAGGGCGAAGCCCTGAATGTTCCGACTGCCTTTTAAGGTTTATGGAGAAGCAGTAAAAACAATAAAAAATTAAATGAAATAAAATAAAACGAAAATTTTTTAATGAAAATTTTTATGAAAATCAACCCCCCACACGGATATAAAATACAAAAAATAGATTGCGTTCCTTGTAACAAACCAATTATGGCAGATAAGCTTCGTTCAACCAATTTGGAACGATTTCTAAGACAGATTAACTCTACGCTTACGCGTTAATAGCGCGAAATATATGGCGCGTTAATTGTCCCAAATTGGCCAAAATGGCAATCTTTAAACCCTCATAACTTTACGAAACATGAAAACAGGTCAAATATCTTTTCAAATTTGAGCTCAAGACAACAATACCTTTCGAATGATATAAAAAAATTCCGTCAAAATGGCTAGTTAAAAAGTCGAATTTTGTCTGAAGAAAAAAAAAAACCCACCCCGAGCACAAATATTCCGTTACTTTCGTATCGAAAGTCGGAACAATAATATGAGAAGTTAAACTCAACCTTCCTAATTTATATAACGTAGGGGGGGGGGGGTAAAATGAAGAAAAACTTGAAATAAGACTGCGCGTATCACGAGGAAGCCCTGAATGTTTCAACTGCCTTTAAAGGTCTATGGAGCAATAACAACAAATTAAATGAAATAAAAATAAATTTAAAAAAATAAATTCGAGACTTCTTCTTTTGAAAATCATCCAACACACGCCATGTAATGTGCAATAGATTTCGCTCCTGGTAATAAATCACATATGACAAACAAGACTGCTCGTATCAGGGCGAAGCCCTGAATGTTCCGACTGCCTTTTAAGGTTTATGGAGAAGCAATAAAAACAATAAAAAATTAAATGAAATAAAATAAAACGAAAATTTTTTAATGAAATTTTTTATGAAAATCATCCTCCCGCACGCCATTTAAAGTACAAAAACATAGAATTCGTTCCTTATTACAAATCAATTATGGCAAATAAGCTTCGTTCAACCAATTTGGAACAGTTTATAAAAAGGATTAAATCTCCGCTTACGCGTTAATAGCGCGAATTATATCGCAGGTTAATTGTCCCAAATTGGTCAAAATGGCAATCTTTAAACCCTCATAGCTTTACAAAAAATGATCACAGGTGAAATATCTTTCATTTTTAAGCTCAAGACAACAATACCTTTTGAAAGAAATAAAAAATTCCCTCAAAAATGGCTGGTTAAAAAATCGAAACTTGTCTGAAGAAAAAAAACCCACTTCGAGCACAAATATTCCGTTATTTTCGTATCGGAAGTCGGAACAAAAAAACGATCTGGCTCTTGATTAATTTTTTTACATTTGAAAAATCCACGTCCTAACGTTATAGTTTTATGGTTCACAATTTTCAAATTTCTAAATCCACTGAAAGTTGTGTCTTGAAGTACATTAAACAATTTGTTTTCAAAAACTGCAGAAAATCTTCTAAGAAATTGTTTAGGAAGAATATTAGCAAAAGACGCGGCGTATACGTATGAGGCAACGCTTTGAATATTCTGGTGTCTCTCTTTGAGCTCGTATGAAGCTACCTTGATGCTTCCAAGTAGGGTAAGAATTGGGAGCTCTCTGAACTTTGGAGCTCTTTGAGAGCTCTTTGAGTGCTCTTTGATCAATTTGAGAGCTCTTGGTACAATTTGGGAGCTCTTTCAACTTTGAATGTGGCATAACTTCTCATCTTGAAACGAAAGTTACGAGAAAAGAAATCAAATCAAGTCAAAAGTAAATTTTTCTCAGGATGTTTTCGCGAACTACTGGAAGTCAATTGCAGAATAGCTTCATAGGTTTGCTCGCATTTCATTTCTGGCAATGTTTCAGAATTCACCATTAAGCAAATTTATCAGAGATAGCAAATACTAACTTTTGTATGGCAAAATACTTGCCTCTTAATCTGAATGGTTTGATCTCAAGCTTCATTAGATGAAACTTTCGTCGCAGCTATCATTTGCCTGCTAAGTGATCAAAGTGATTCAAAGAATAGACAAAGCTAAAATAAAGTGCTGATTTAAATTAACCGGACAAAACGCGTTAAACTTGAAATTTAAAACCCGTTTTTCTCAAATTGGGTTGAGTTTAGGAAAAAACTCATGAAGACAAAACTTGCTTAAAATTTTAGCAGAATTAATATGGTGTAATTTGCTTTGCAAAATTCGGGTCCAAAATTTTACTCCAAAAATGGGTCATTTTGGCTTTTCTTAGTTAATCAAAAATTACGCCAAAAATACCCAGTCGATCACAGGCATAATTATTTCAAAATGAGCCCCTTACGTAGCTCAACAAACTTTAAGAAGGGTATTTTCTCCAAAAAAAATGCAAATTGTTTAAAAATTGTTTTTAAATAAAAAGTTGGTATTTTAAATAGTAAAAATGACCTTTTTTGTCTATCAAACAAAAATAAATTAATTTATACATTTTTTTGGAGATTATACCCTTCATAAAGTTTGTTTAGCTACGTAAGGGGCTCACTTTGAAATAATTATGTCTGTGATCGACTGGGTATTTTTGGCGTAATTTTTGATTAACTAAGAAAAATCAAAATGACCCATTTTTGGGGTAAAATTTCGGACCCGAATTTCGCAAAACGAATTGAACCATAGTAATTCTGCTAAAATTCTAAGCAAGTTTTGTCTTCATAAGTTTTCACCTAAACTCAACCCAATTTGAGAAAAACGCGTTTTAAATTTCAAGTTTAACGCGTTTTGTCCGGTTAATTTAAATCAGCACTGTGAAATGGAGCCATTCAATTAGGTTTTATTTTAATAAAACTTTTGTAATTTAGTTACCTAATTTTAAGTAAAAATAAACGTTTACATAGAAGTTTAATTACATGGAAGTACATAGATGTTGATAAAAGATAAAACCAGAGCAAATTTTATTGGCGTTCATGTTTTTGAGAGTTCATTGAATTTGGGAGATCTTTCTATGTGGACAATTATATCTAAAGAAAACGAAATTCAATCAAATCAATGGTAATTTTTTGCCATCTTTTTTAGTGGCTTACTACTAGTTTATAGAAAAAAACCTGCATAGTTTGCCCGCTTTTAATTTCTAATGTTTCAAAAACCTCCATTAAGCAATATTATCACAGTTAAATAATTTATATTGAAAGGTAAGGAACAAATTAAAAGAAGCAAATTTCATTAGCTATCAAAATTCAACTTTTGTGCTATGTTGGACGGTCGGTTGGACGAAGCCGCTCTAATGAAAATTTTATTGCCATATTGTTGTTGCAGCAATCCGATGACAAAAATTGAAGATATGTCATTAAAAGAACGGTAGAAAGCGGCTGAAATCAATCTTAACCAAGGAAAAATCAGGCTCCAGTCGGGAGTGGCTCCGAGGCTGATAAATAACGGCTAGAAAATTTCTTAAAAATCAAATTTATAATGAAATATGAAAGTTACATACATATAATATTTTTGCTAATTTTCAACACAAAATTAAACAAGACTGCTCGTATCAGGGCAAAACCCTGAATGTTCTGACTGCCTTTTAAGGTTTAGTGAGCAGTAGTAACAAAAATATCATTAACAAATTAAACGTAAAAAAATGAAAAAAAAATTTCAAAACTTGAAATTTTTTCCATAATAATCATCTTCCCACAGGCAATATAAACTACAAGAGAATAGATTTCGCTCTTTGTAACAAATCAATAATGGCAAATGAGCTTCTTTCAACCAATTTGGAACAATTTCTAAGACGGAATAATTCTCCGCTTACGCGTTAATTGCGGGAAATTAACCGCGCGTTAGTTGTCCCAAACTAGCCAAAATGGTAATATTTAAGCCCTCAAAACTTTACAAAAAATGATCACAGGAGGTGAAATGTTTTTTGAAATTTGAGCTCATGACAACAAAACCTTTCGATTGATATGAAAAAAACTCCGTCAAAAATGGCTAGTTAAAAAGTCGAAATTTGTCTGAAGAAAAAAAAACCCACCCCGAGCACAAATATTCCGTTACTTTGGAAAAGAAAGTCGGAACAATTACAGTTTTGATTTAACTGGAAATAAGTGCAGGATGGTGAGAGGCAAAAGTAATGGTATAAACCTTCATTTTTTCTGCTGCAATTATAGTGCATCAAACGTTCAAGTCAGCAATTTTTGTGAGTCCGGCATTATTTTTGAGAAGCGACCGTTGAATAAAAAATACCTGACAATTAAATATACTGGAAATTTACTATGGAAAAGCATCACCATAAAAAAAGCAAAAGCTACTGCCTTCAGCTGAAAATAATCAGTCAATGAGATGAAAACCTTATCAATAAAATTGATTATAAATTTCTTGAACTGATCTGGAATTGTGATTCTACCAAACTTCACTCTTGAAAATTCAATTCTCATGTCAACTCGAAGATTCCTCATGAATCTAATTGCTTGTTCCCACCATTATGACTGTAAAAGCCATAAACTCAAGTATGAGTAAATTATCTCATATGTTACAAACTCGTACAGTCATGAATCGGATATGTGAGCAGTTTTGAAAGTAAGCAGTTTTGAATGGATGTTGAGTGTAAGCAGTTTTATATGTGAGCAGTTTTGAATGCAAGCAGTTTTCAATGTAAGCAGTGTTAAATAGAAATTGAATGTAAGCACTTTTGATGTAAGCAGTTTTGAATGTAAGCAGTTTTGATGGAAATTGAGTGTAAGCAATTTTGTATGTAAGCAGTTTTGAATGGGGGGAGTTTTGAATGTAAGCAATTTTGAACGTAAGCAGTTTTGAATGGAAATTGAGAATAAGCAGTTTTGTATGTAAACGGTTCTGAATGTAAGTAGTTTTGAATGAAAGCAGTTTTGAAAGGAAATTGAATGTAAGCAGTTTTTTATTTTTCATTAATACATTAAACCTGTGCAACCTGAAAAAACCTTTTTTAAAAATTCGGCGGAAGGTAGCATTTTTGACTGCGAAGTGAAAAAATGATGTGTTAACAAGAAATTTTAGCTAGTCATCAAATAAAGACCAGAAATTGGCGAGGTTTTGTTGTTCCAACGAATGAAAAGTTGTTCTTGACTTTTTTCCAACACAAAATCAGTTTCAAAAAATGATAAGAATTGCTGCTATGTTACACCATAATGAGGCACTTTCAGCCAAAATTTAAATCAAATCAAAAAATTTTAAAAATTTTTTCAATCGTGAAAAACTGGTTGGAAGTTTTTGATTTTGGACTTATTTCGAGCCAAAAAAGAGAGCGAGCAATTTGTATGAGGGCAAATATAACATTCTTTGCACAGCTTCGTAGCAAAATTTTCTTGCTAAAGTTCTTTTTTCAGCTGAAGAAATTTTTTGCTATTTGCACAGCTAGAGCGACTCCTGTTATTTTTGCTGAAGATGTCTGCGATAATGACATTTGTTCCAACGATAATGACATTTGCAATTTATTTTGCCAACATTGCTTTCTGAGTAATTTATGATACGGCTCCATGATACTGCTTCAATTATTACTCGTTGGAGAAGTATCAAATTTGAGCTCAGGACAGCAATGCCTTTTGATTGATATGAAAAAAACTCCGTCAAAAATGGCTAGTTAAAAAGTCGAAATTTGTCTGAGGATAAAAAACCCACCCCGAGCACAAATAATCCGTTACTTTGGTATCGAAAGTCGGAACAATTACAGTTTTGAAATAACTGGAAATAAGTGCAGGAGGGTGAGAGGCAAAAGTAATGGTATAAACCTTCATTTTTTCTGCTGCAATTATAGTGCATCAAACGTTCAAGTCAGCAATTTTTGTGAGCCGGCATTTTTTTTGAGAAGCAACCGTTGAATAAAAAATACCTGATTATTAAAAGTATACTAGAAATTTACTATGGAAAAGCATCCCCATAAAAAAAGCAAAAGCTACTGCCTTCAGCTGAAAATAAGCAGTCAATGAGATGAAAACCTTATCAATAAAATTGATTATAAATTTCTTGAACTGATCTGGAATTGTGATTGTACCAAACTTCACTCTTCAAAATTCAATTCTCATGTCAACTCGAAGATTCTTCATGAATCTAATTGCTTGCTCCCACCATTATGACTGTAAAAGCCATAAACTCAAGTCTGAGTAAAATATCTCATATGTTACAAACTCGTACAGTCATGAATCGGATAAGTGAGCAGTTTTGAAAGTAAGCAGTTTTGAATGGATGTTGAGTGTAAGCAGTTTTATATGTGAGCAGTTTTGAATGCAAGCAGTTTTCAATGTAAGCAGTTTTAAATAGAAATTGAATGTAAGCACTTTTGATGTAAGCAGTTTTGAATGTAAGCAGTTTTGATGGAAATTGAGTGTAAGCAATTTTGTATGTAAGCAGTTTTGAATGGGGGGAGTTTTGAATGTAAGCAAATTTGAACGTAAGCAGTTTTGAATGGAAATTGAGAATAAGCAGTTTTGTATGTAAACAGTTTTGAATGTAAGTAGTTTTGAATGAAAGCAGTTTTGAAAGGAAATTGAATGTAAGCAGTTTTTTATTTTTCATTAATACATTAAACCTGTGCAACCTGAAAAAACCTTTTTTAAAAATTCGGCGGAAGGTAGCATTTTGACTGCGAAGTGAACAAATGATGTGTTAACAAGAAATTTTTAGCTAGTCATCAAATAAAGACCAGAAATTGGCGAGGTTTTGTTGTTCCAACGAATGAAAAGTTGTTCTTGACTTTTTTCCAACACAAAATCAGTTTCAAAAAATGATAAGAATTGCTGCTATGTTACACCATAATGAGGCACTTTCAGCCAAAATTTAAATCATTCAAAAAATTTAAAATTTTTTTTCAGTCGTGAAAAACTGGTTGGAAGTTTTTGATTTTGGACTTATTTCGAGCCAAAAAAGAGAGCGAGCAATTTGTATGAGGGCAAATATAACATTCTTTGCACAGCCTCGTAGCAAAATTTTCTTGCTAAAGTTCTTTTTTCAGCTGAAGAAACTTTTTGCTATTTGCACAGCTAGAGCGACTGCTGTTATTTTTGCTGAAGATGTCTGCGATAATGACATTTGTTCCAACGATAATGACATTTGCAATTTATTTTGCTAACATTGTTTTCTGAGTAATTTATGATACTGCTCCATGATATTGCTCCAATTATTACTCGTTGGAGCAGTATCAAATTTGAGCTCAGGACAACAATACCTTTCGATTGATATGAAAAAAAACTCCGTCAAAAATTCGAAATTTGTCTGAAGAAAAAAAAACCCACCCCGAGCACAAATATTCCGTTACTTTGGTATCAAAATTCAGAACAACTACAGTTTTGAAATAACTGGAAATAAGTGCAGGATGGTGAGAGGCAAAAGTAATGGTATAAACCTTCATTTTTTCTGCTGCAATTATAGTGCATCAAACATTCAAGTCAGCAATTTTTGTGAGTCCGGCATTATTTTTGAGAAGCGACCGTTGAATAAAAAATACCTGATTTTTAAAAGTATACTAGAAATTTACTATGGAAAAGCATACCCATAAAAAAAAGCAAAAGCTACTGCCTTCAGCTGAAAATAAGCAGTCAATGAGATGAAAACCTTATCAATAAAATTGATTATAAATTTCTTGAAGTGATCTGGAATTGTGATTCTACCAAACTTCACTCTTGAAATTTCAATTCTCATGTCAACTCGAAGATTCTTCATGAATCTAATTGCTTGTTCCCACCATTATTACTGTAAAAGCCATAAACTCAAGTATGAGTAAAATATCTCATATGTTACAAAATCGTACAGTCATGAATCGGATAAGTGAGCAGTTTTGAAAGTGAGCAGTTTTGAATGGATGTTGAGTTTAAGCAGTTTTATATGTGAGCAGTTTTGAATGAAAGCAGTTTTCAATGTAAGCAGTTTTAAATAGAAATTGAATGTAAGCACTTTTGATGTAAGCAGTTTTGAATGTAAGCAGTTTTGATGAAAATTGAGTGGAAGCAATTTTGTATGTAAGCAGTTTTGAATGGGGGGAGTTTTGAATGTAAGCAATTTTGAACGTAAGCAGTTTTGAATGGAAATTGAGAATAAGCAGTTTTGTATGTAAACAGTTTTGAATGTAAGTAGTTTTGAATCAAAGCAGATTTGAAAGAAAATTGAATGTAAGCAGTTTTTTATTTTTCATTAATACATTAAACCTGTGCAACCTGAAAAACCTTTTTTAAAAATTCGGCGGAATGTAGCATTTTCGACTGCGAAGTGAAAAAATGACGTGTTAACAAGAAATTTTTAGCTAGTCATCAAATAAAGACCAGAAATTGGCGAGGTTTTGTTGTTCCAACGAATGAAAAGTTGTTCTTGACTTTTTTCCAACACAAAATCAGTTTCAAAAAATGATAAGAATGCTGCTATGTTACACCATAATGAGGCACTTTCAGCCATAATTTAAATCAAATCAAAAAATTTAAAAGTTGTTTTTTCAGTCGTGAAAAACTGGTTGGAAGTTTTTGATTTTGGACTTATTTCGAGCCAAAAAAGAAGGCGAGCAATTTGTATGAGGGCAAATATAACATTGTTTGCTTAGCTTCGTAGCAAAATTTTCTTGCTAAAGTTCTTTTTTCAGCTGAAGAAATTTTTTGCTATTTGCACAGCTAGAGCGACTCCTGTTATTTTTGCTGAAGATGTCTGCGATAATGACATTTGTTCCAACGATAATGACATTTGCAATTTATTTTGCTAACATTGTTTTCTGAGTAATTTATGATACTGCTCTATGATACTGCTCCAATTATTAAAATGAGAGCAAAACACTTAACTCAAAGTATGCGAACGTCAAAATGGTTGAATCAAGAAGCTGAAAAACTTGATTTTTCATTAAAAAAAGAGACAGAAATAAAACAGAAAACCATTAATTTTTTTAAATGTTTTTTTTTTCGAAAAAGGAAAACCAAAACATACACAAAAAAACATAGTTCCTTCTCAGTGGTTGGAACAGTAGCTTAAAATTAAACTGTCTACTTGTATGTTTACTTGACTAAATTTGTGAAAAATTATAGCCCCGTCAAACAATGCAATCATCGCCATATTTTAGCCCCAGGTTTAATAAAACAATTCCATAACTTTAAGGAAAAAATCTTCCTTGTGGAATCACAACGCAAAGGATCATCTATATCATAAGTTTATTTGACTGTTGAAATAATCAAAACGATTGAGAAAATAATGCCCCTCGTCGTAACAGTTACTAAATTAATGCTTAATTAAATAGATTTTGTATTAACTTTGTTTTAAATTTGTTTTATTTTTGTTTTAAACTTTGGTTTTGAGCATGTGGAATTTATATCTTCGCTCTGAAACAATAAGATTTAGCATCTTACGAGTTTCCTTAGTGAAAAAATTCAATGCAAGAAATCTTTTTAAATGTCAGTTTTAAAAAAAATTAGAAGGCAAATGTCTAAAATATCTAAAAGAAATCGATAAAAAGCAAGTTTGAGAGCAAACACTTTTGGAGCAAAATTTTTGCATTCAATTGATTTTTTTTTATATGTTTTTGTACCTCGGCGCAAACAGCAAACATCAGAACGAATTGATAGTCAAGATAATCGCAAAATTAACATTACATAATATTCATTTAGGTTGTATAAATATTTTATTTATCATGTAATAATTCTGTATTTAATTTGTACAAAATCTGTATTTCATCCACGTAAAGTTTGCATAGGATTTTTTGATAAATTAAAAAAGCTGTGTACCTAATTAAACAAAAAAAATCCGATATGACTCAATTGACACCAGTTTTATTCAATTTTCTAACCAGTTCACTCCAGTATGAAATGCAATAGTAAAGTTTGAAAGTTGATTTAATGGATTTGATAGTTTTTGAAATTTGTTGTTTGGTTTTTTTAAAAAAAAAAGACTGCTCATATCAGGGCGAAGCCCTGAATGTTCCGACTACCTTTTAAGGTTTATGGAGCAGCAGTTATAAAAAAATTAACTGAAATAAAACAAAAAGAAAATTTTTTTTCCAAAATTTGAAATTTTTTATAAAATCAAACCCCCACACGCCATATAAAGTACAAAAAGATAGATTTCGCTCCTTGTAACAAATCAATTATGACAAATAAGCTTTGTTCAACCAATTTGGAGTGATTTATAAGACGTATTAAATCTCCGCTCACGCGTTAATAGCGCGGAATATTTCGCGCGTTAATTGTCCCAAATTGGTCAAAATGGCCAAAATGGCATTCTTTAAACCCCCATAACTTTACGAAAAATGAACACAGGTGACATTGTTTTTTTTTCAAATTTAAGCTCAAGACAACAATGATTTTCGAATGCTTTAAAAAAATTCCGTCAAAAATGGCTACTTAAAAAAGTCGAAATTTGTCTGAAGAGAAAAAAACCCACCCCGAGCACAAATATTCCGTTACTTTCGTGTCGAAAGTCGGAACCACAAGGTTGCTCGTATCAGGGCGAAGCCCTGAATGTTCCGACTGCCTTTTAAGGTTTATGGAGCAGCAGTAATAACATAAGAAAATTAATGAAATAAAAAGAAATGAAAGACCGCACGCCATTTAAAGCACAAAAAGATAAAATTCGTTCCTTGTAACAAATCAATTATGGCAAATAAGCTTCGTTCAACCAATTTGGAATGATTCATAATAAGGATTAAATCTCCGCTTGCGCGTTAATAGCGCGAATTATATCGCGCGTCAATTGTCCCAAATTGGTCGAAATGGCAACCTTTAAACCCTCATAACTTTACGAAAAATGATCACAGCTGAAATATCTTTTCAAATTTAAGCTCAAGACAACAATACCTTTTGAATTATATAAAAAATTCTCTCAAAACTGGCTAGTTAAAAGTCGAAAATTTTCTGAAGAAAAAAAACCCACCTCGAGCTCAAATATTCCGTTAATTTCGTATCGAAATTCGGAACAAAATTCATGTCCTAACGTTATAGTTTTATGATTCACAATTGTCAAATTTCTAAATCTACTGAAAGTTGTGTCTTGATGTACATTAAATATTTTCACTTCAAAAGCTGCAGAAAATCTTCTCAGAAACTGTTTAGGAAAAATATTAGCAATGGACGCGATGTATACGTATGAGGCAACGCTTTAAATATTCTGGTGTCTCTCTTTGAACTCGTATGAAGCTACCTTGATGCTTTCAAGTAGGGTCAGAATACCCACAATTTGGGAGCTCTCAGAACTTTGGAGCTCTTTGAGAGCTCTTTGATCAATTTCAGAGCTCTTGGCATAATTTGGGAGCTCTTTGAACTTTGAATGTGGCAAAACTTCTCAACTTGAAACGAAAGTTACGAGAAAAGAAATCAAATCAAGTCAAAAGTAAATTTTTCTCAGGATGTTTTCGCGGACTACTGTTAGTCAATAGCAAAATAGCTTTATAGGTTTGCTCGCATTTCATTTCTGGCAATGTTTCAGAAATCACCATTAAGCTAATTTATCAGAGATGGCAAATACTAACTTTTGTACGGCAAAATACTTGCCTCCTAATCTGGATGGTTTGATCTCAAGCTTCATTGGATGAAATTTTTGTCGCAGCTATCATTTGCCTGCTAAGTGATCAAAGCATTTCAAAGAAGAGACAAAGCTAAAATAAAATGAATCCATCCAATTAAGTTTTATTTAAATTAAACCTTTGTAATTAAGTTACTTAATATTAGGTAAAAATAAATGTTTTTGTGGAAGTTTAATTACATAGAAGTACATTGAGGTTAATAAAAGATAAAACCAGAGCAAATTTTATTGGCGTTCCTGTTTTTGAGAGTTCGTTGAATTTGGGAGCTCTTTCTATGCGGACAATTATTTCTAAAGAGAACGAAATTCAATCAAATCAATGGTAATTTCCTGCCCTCTTTCTTAGTGGCTTAAAATTAGTTTATAAAAAAAAACCTGCATAGGTTTGCCCGCTTTTACTTTCTAATGTTTCAAAAATTTCCATTAAGCAATATTATCACGGTTAAATAATTTATATTGAAAGGTTATGAAATAGTAAAAAGAAACAAAATTCATAAGCTATCAAAGTTTAAATGTTGTGCTAAGTTTTGACGGTCGGTTGGACGAAGCCGCTCTAATGAAAATTTTATTTTGTTGTACCATATTGTTGTTGCAGCATTCCCATGACAAAAATCGAAGATTTGCCATTGAAAGAACGGTAAAAAGCGGCTGACATTCATCTTAACCAATAACAGCTAGAAAATTTCTTAAAAATCAAATTTATATTGAATTATGAAGATTACATACATATAACTTTTTTGCGTATTTTCAACACAAAATCAAACAAGACTGCTCGTATCAGGGCAAAACCCTGAATGTTCTGACTGCCTTTTAAGGTTTAGCGAGCAGTAATAACATAAATATTATTAACAAATTAAACGTAACAAAATGAAAAAATTTTTTTTTCAAAATTTGAAACTTTTTCCATGAAGATCATCCCCTCACACGCAATATAAACTACAAAAGAATAGATTTCGCTTTTTGTAACAAACTAATTATGGCAAATGAGGTTCTTTCAACCAATTTGAAACAATTTCTAAGACGGATTAATTCTCCGCTTACGCGTTAATAGCGGGAAGTGTATCGCGCGTTATTTGTCCCAAATTAGCCAAAATGGTAATCTTTAAACCCTCATAACTTTACGAAAAATGATCACAGGAAGTGAAATATATTTTCAAAATTGAGCTCAGGACAACAATACTTTTCGATTGATATGAAAAAAAACTCCGTCAAAAATGGCTTGTTAAAAAGTCGAAATTTGTCTGAAGAAAAAAAAAACCCACCCCGAGCACAAATATTCCGTTACTTTCGTATCGAAAGTCGGAACAATTACAGTTTTGAAATAATTGGAAACAAGTAGAGGACGGTGAGAGGCAAAATTAATGGTATAAACCTTAATTGTTTCTGCTGCAAGTGTGATGCATCAAACATTCAAGTCAGCAATTTTTGTTAGTCCGGCATTAATTTTGAAAAACGACCGTTGAATAAAAAATACCTGACTATTAAAAGTATACTGGAAATTTACTATGGAAAAGCATCCTCTTAAAAAAGCACAAATTACTGCCTTCAGCTGAAAAAAAGCAGTCAATGAGATGGAAACCTTATCAATAAAATTGATTATAAATTTCTTGAACTGATCTGAAATTGTGATTCTACCAAACTTCACTCTTGAAAATTCAATTCTCATGTCAACTCGAAGATTCTTCATGAATCTAATTGCTTGTTTCCACTATTATAACTGTAAAAGCCATAAACTCAAGTATGAGTAAATTATCTTATATGTTACAAGCTCGTACAGTCATGAATCGGATTGATATGTGAGCAGTTTTGAAAGTAAGCAGTTTTGAATGGATGTTGAGTGTAAGCAGCTTTATATGTGAGCAGTTTTGAATACAAGCAGTTTTGAATGTAAGCTGTTTTAGCTGTTTTAAATAGAAATTGAATGTAAGCACTTTTGAAAGTAAGCAGTTTTGAATGTAAGCAGTTTTGAATGGAAATTGAGTGTAAAGCATTTTTGTATGAAGGCAGTTTTGAATGGGGGAAGTTTTGAATGTAAGCAATTTTCAACGTAAGCAGTTTTGAATGGAAATTGAAAACAAGCAGTTTTCTTTTCTAAAAACTGAAAATTTTTAGGAAAATCATCCCCCCGCACGCCATTTAAAGTACAAAAAGATAGAATTCGTTCCTTGTAACAAATCAATTATGGCAAATAAGCTTCATTCAACCAATTTGGAACAATTTATAAGAAGGATTAAACCTCCGCTTACGCGTTAATAGCGAAAATTATATCGCGCGTTAATTGTCACAAATTGGTCAAAATGGCAATCTTTAAACCCTCATAACTTTACGAAAAATTATCACAGGTGAAATATCTTTTCATTTTTAAGCTTAAGACAACAATACCTTTCGAATGATATAAAAAATTTTCTCAAAAATGGCTATTTAAAAGTCGAAATTTGTCTGAAGAAAAAAAAACCCACCTCGAGCACAAATATTCCGTTATTTTCGTATCGAAAGTCGGAACAAAAAAATGATTTTACTTTTGAAAAATCCACGTCCTAACGTTAAAGTCTTATGATTCACAATTGTCAAATTTCTAAATCCACTGAAAGTTGTCTTTTGAAGTACATTAAACTATTTCACTTCAAAAACTGCTGAAAATCATCGAAGAAACTGTTTAGGAAGAATATTAGCAATAGACGCGACGTATACGTATGAGGCATCGCTTTAAATATTCTGGTGTCTCTCTTTGAACTCGTATGAAGCTACCTTGATGCTTTCAAGTAGGGTCAGAAAACCCACAATGTGGGAGCTCTCTGAAGTTTGAAGCTCTTTGAGAGCTCTTTGAGAGCTCTTTGATCAATTTGAGAGCTCTTGGCACAATTTGGGAGCTCTTTGAACTTTGAATGTGGCATAACTTTTCATCTTGAAACGAAAGTTACGAGAAAAGAAATCAATTCAAGTCAAAAATAAATTTTTCTCAGGATGTTTTCGCGGACTACTGGAAGTGAATAGCAAAATAGCTTCATAGGTTTGCTAGCATTTCATTTCTGGCAATGTTTCAGAAATCACCATTAAGCAAATTTATCAGAGATAGCAAATACTAACTTTTGTACGGCAAAATTCTTGCCTCTTAATATGAATGGTTTGATCTCAAGCTTCATTAGATAAATTTTTTGTCGCAGCTATCATTTGCCTGCTAAGTGATCAAAGAACTTCAAAGATTAGACAAAGCTTAAGTAAAATGGAGCCATCAAATTAAGTTTTATTTAAATAAAAACTTTGTAATTAAGTTAACTAATTTTAAGTAAAAATAAATATTTACATCATAGAAATTAAGAGGTTAATAAAAGATAAAACAAGAGTAAATTCTATTGGCGTTCCTGTTTTTGAGAGTTCATTGAATTTGGGAGCTCTTTCTATGCGGACAATTATATGTAAAGAGAACGAAATTCAATCAAATCAATGGTAATTTTTGCCATCTTTTTTAGTGGCTTACTACTAGTTTAAAGAAAAAAAACTGCATAGGTTTGCCCGCTTTTACTTTCTAATGTTTCAAAAACCTCCAATAAGCAATATTATCACAGTTAAATAATTTATATTGAAAGTTTATGAAATAGTAAAAAGAAACAAAATTCATAAGCTAGCAAAGTTTAAATGTTGTGCTAAGTTTTGACGGTCGGTTGGGCGAAGCCGCTCTAATGAAAATTTTATTTTGTTGTACCATATTGTTGTTGCAGCATTCCCATGACAAAAATCGAAGATATGCCATTGAAAGAACGGTAAAAAGCGGCTGACATTCATCTTAGCCAATAACAGCTAGAAAATTTCTTAAAAATCAAATTTATTTTGAATTATGAAGATTACATACATATAAATTTTTTGCGTATTTTCAACACAAAATCAAAGAAGACTGCTCGTATCAGAGCAAAACCCTGAATGTTCTGACTGCCTTTTAAGGTTTAGCGAGCAGTAATAACATAAATATTATTAAGAAATTAAACGTAAAAAAATGAAAAATTTTTTTTTTCAAAATTTGAAACTTTTTCCATGAAGATCATCCCCTCACACGCAATATAAACTACAAAAGAATAGATTTCGCTTTTTGTAACAAACTAATTATGGCAAACGAGTTTCTTTCAACCAATTTGAAACAATTTCTAAGACGGATTAATTCTCCGCTTACGCGTTAATAGCGGGAAGTATATCGCGCGTTATTTGTCCCAAATTAGCCAAAATGGTAATCTTTAAACCCTCATAACTTTACGAAAAATGATCACAGCTGAAATATCTTTTCAAATTTAAGCTCAAGACAACAATATGTGAGCAGTTTTGAATGAAAGCAGTTTTCAATGTAAGCAGTTTTAAATAGAAATTGAATGTAAGCACTTTTGATGTAAGCAGTTTTGAATGTAAGCAGTTTTGATGAAAATTGAGTGTAAGCAATTTTGTATGTAAGCAGTTTTGAATGGGGGGAGTTTTGAATGTAAGCAATTTTGAACTTTAGCAGTTTTGAATGGAAATTGAGTGTAAGCAATTTTGTATGTAAGCAGTTTTGAATGGGGGCAGTTTTGAATGTAAGCAATTTTGAACGAAAGCAGTTTTGAATGGAAATTGAGAATAAGCAGTTTTGTATGTAAACAGTTTTGAATGTAAGTAGTTTTGAATGAAAGCAGTTTTGAAAGAAAATTGAATGTAAGCAGTTTTTTATTTTTCATTAATACATTAAACCTGTGCAACCTGAAAAACCTTTTTTAAAAATTCGGCGGAATGTAGCATTTTCGACTGCGAAGTGAAAAAATGACGTGTTAACAAGAAATTTTTAGCTAGTCATCAAATAAAGACCAGAAATTGACGAGGTTTTGTTGTTCCAACGAATGAAAAGTTGTTCTTGACTTTTTTCCAACACAAAATCAGTTTCAAAAAATGATAAGAATGCTGCTATGTTACACCATAATGAGGCACTTTCAGCCATAATTTAAATCAAATCAAAAAATTTAAAAGTTTTTTTTTCAGTCGTGAAAAACTGGTTGGAAGTTTTTGATTTTGGACTTATTTTGAGCCAAAAAAGAGAGCGAGCAATTTCTATGAGGGCAAATATAACATTCTTTGCACAGCTTCGTAGCAAAATTTTCTTGCTAAAGTTCTTTTTTTCAGCTGAAGAAATTTTTTGCTATTTGCACAGCTAGAGCGACTCCTGTTATTTTTGCTGAAGATGTCTGCGATAATGACATTTGTTCCAACGATAATGACATTTGCAATTTTTTTTGCTAACATTGTTTTCTGAGTAATTTATGATACTGCTCCATGATATTGCTCCAATTATTACTCGTTGGAGCAGTATCAAATTTGAGCTCAGGACAACAATACCTTTCGATTGATATGAAAAAAACTCCGTCAAAAATGGCTAGTTAAAAATTCGAAATTTGTCTGAAGAAAAAAAAACCCAACCCGAGTCCAAATATTCCGTTACTTTCGTATCGAAAGTCGGAATAATTACAATTTTGAAATAACTGGAAATAAGTGCAGGACGGTGAGAGGCAAAAATATTGGTATAAACCTTAATTGTTTCTGCTGCAAGTGTGATGCATCAAACGTTCAAGTCACCAATTTTTGTGAGTCCGGCATTATTTTTGAGAAACGACCGTTGAATAAGAAATATCTGACTATTAAAAGTAAACTGGAAATTTACTATGGAAAAGCATCCTCTTAAAAAAAGCACAAACTACTGCCTTCAGCTGAAAATTAGCAGTCAATAAGATGAAAACCTTATCAATAAAATTGAACATAAATTTCTTGAACTGATCTGAAATTGTGATTCTACCAAACTTCACTCTTGAAAATTCAATTCTCATGTCAACTCGAAGATGCTTCATGAATCTAATTGCTTGTTCCCACTATTATAACTGTAAAAACCATAAACTCAAGTATGATTAAATTATCTTAAATGTTACAAACTCGTACAGTCATGAATCGGATTGATATGTGAGCAGCTTTGAAAGTAAGCAGTTTTGAATGGATGTTGAGTGTAAGCAGCTTTATATGTGAGCAGTTTTGAATACAAGCAGTTTTGAATGCAAATTGAGTGTAAGCATTTTTGTATGAAGGCAGTTTTGAATGGGGGAAGTTTTGAATGTAAGCAATTTTCAACGTAAGCAGTTTTGAAAGGAAATTGAAAATAAGCAGTTTTAATTTCTAAAAATTGAAATTTTTTATGAAAATCATCCCCCCGCACGCCATTTAAAGTTCAAAAAGATAGAATTCGTTCCTTGTAACAAATCATTTATGGCAAATAAGCTTCGTTCAACCAATTTGTTATAAGAAGGATTAAACCTCCGCTTACGCGTTCATAGCGATAATTATATCGCGCGTTAAATGTCCCAAAGTGGCCAAAATGGCAATCTTTAAACCCTCATAACTTTACGAAAAATGATCACAGGTGAAATATCTTTTCATTTTTAAGCTTAAGACAACAATACCTTTCGAATGATATAAAAAAATTTCTCAAAAATGGCTATTTAAAAATCGAAATTTGTCTGAAGAAAAAAAAACCCACCTCGAGCACAAATATTCCGTTATTTTCGTATCGAAAGTCGGAACAAAAAAATGATTTTACTTTTGAAAAATCCACGTCCTAACGTTATAGTCTTATGATTCACAATTGTCAAATTTCTAAATCC
>NW_026971139.1:0-19098 GCF_963678635.1 Symsagittifera roscoffensis
AAAAAAAAATCAGCATTTGCCTAACGGAATTTTCGATTGCTCGAAAGTATTCTCTACAAATTCTTGAAGTTTGAATGCACTTACAGTTATATTGAAAGACTACAGAGTTTTACTAAAAAGATCAACACACGTGAGAAACAAGTAACAAAATTAGCTCCAAACAAGGTCACACGAAGGCATCTGCCTAAATTTTTTTCATTGATTGCAAACATTTCAACAAAATTAGTACAAAAAAAAACAAAGTTTTATGTTGATGACTATTTCCGAACGGCGAAAATTGATTTTTTTCTAACGAAATGTCACAAGCTGATTTTCAGAGAAAAGTTTTTGGAACAGTTGTCATTCCTACTAAAAACCCTGGAACTACAGTCTCAATGAAGCAGACAAGGAGGGAACCAGCGGAAAATTTTATTAAAAATAACATAGTTTCATAGGAATCAAAGCACATTGGGACAAAGATAGACAATGATGAGATTACTTTGCATTTGATTTCAGTAGCATCAATGGATTATTTATCAGACTACACATTGACAGTTTTAGAATTTTTTTCTAAAGAAAAATATGTTCCGTTGAAGATTGGAGTGTTGCTCTCTTTAAAATATTTTGCCCAATGAAACTAAACAATGCTACTGATCAAGACTTTATGTATTTTACAGCATCCGAAGTAGTAAATCCAACGCTGGTAATAGGAATAAAACTTCCAGGCCTTATTATGGCGGGAAAAAAATATGAAATCAGTAGACTACACTTCCATTAAGCAATTGATCAAAGAGATAAAAACAAAACTCAAAGACAAAACTTGTTTCGACGCAAGTCCTCAAGATAGCTCGATAGCATGAGCTTTTGAATGAACGCAAAAGAAAAAATCTCAATCCCAAGTCCCCAAATACCCAGTCTGTTAGGCTTCAAAGCAAAACTTGACGACAACGGTTAATATCCAACTGTTCAACCTAAGTTTAGCAACGGAGAAAAACGAAAAGTTACGCTTTTTTAAAAAAATTAAATATCAGGCGCGTATTCTGAAGACTTTATCTTCATTACTCGCAAGACACATGCACCATATGAGAAAACTGAACCACTCTACTCGAAAGTCCCAGCAGTTTTCAATAGCTTAAGAAATTGAACAAATGCTAGTCAAGTCTATTTAAAATATAATATTTTTTTGCGACCTAAATCATCACATACAAAGTATGGATTGTTTGGTAAAACATATCCCTGCCTAAAAGAGATCGTTAAAACGATAACAACGATATCGATAAAATTGCCAAGTGTATCCAAGGGGTACGATATGAGTCAGTTCCTGTCGATTTTCCATCTCGTCACTTAGAAACGGAAACCCTAAAAACCAAGAATGCTGAACAAACAGCCGAACCTTTGAAAAAATTGATCAAAACAAAACAATCAAAAAAATTTAGCTTGACAAAGGCACAGAGCGTAAAATACAGTTCAAAAAATAATGTATTAAACGAAAAATCATCAAATACATGTTCACTGTGAAAAAAAATCAGCATTTGCCTAACGGAATTTTCGATTGCTCGAAAGTATTCTCTACAAATTCTTGAAGTTTGAATGCACTTACAGTTATATTGAAAGACTACAGAGTTTTACTAAAAAGATCAACACACGTGAGAAACAAGTAACAAAATTAGCTCCAAACAAGGTCACACGAAGGCATCTGCCTAAATTTTTTTCATTGATTGCAAACATTTCAACAAAATTAGTACAAAAAAAAACAAAGTTTTATGTTGATGACTATTTCCGAACGGCGAAAATTGATTTTTTTCTAACGAAAGGTCACAAGCTGATTTTCAGAGAAAAAGTTTTTGGAACAGTTGTCATTCCTACTAAAAACCCTGGAACTACAGTCTCAATGAAGCAGACAAGGAGGGAACCAGCGGAAAATTTTATTAAAAATAACATAGTTTCATAGGAATCAAAGCACATTGGGACAAAGATAGACAATGATGAGATTACTTTGCATTTGATTTCAGTAGCATCAATGGATTATTTATCAGACTACACATTGACAGTTTTAGAATTTTTTTCTAAAGAGAAATATGTTCCGTTGAAGATTGGAGTGTTGCTCTCTTTAAAATATTTTGCCCAATGAAACTAAACAATGCTACTGATCAAGACTTTATGTATTTTACAGCATCCGAAGTAGTAAATCCAACGCTGGTAATAGGAATAAAACTTCCAGGCCTTATTATGGCGGGAAAAAAATATGAAATCAGTAGACTACACTTTCATTAAGCAATTGATCAAAGAGATAAAAACAAAACTCAAAGACAAAACTTGTTTCGACGCAAGTCCTCAAGATAGCTCGATAGCATGAGCTTTTGAATGAACGCAAAAGAAAAAATCTCAATCCCAAGTCCCCAAATACCCAGTCTGTTAGGCTTCAAGGCAAAACTTGACGACAACGGTTAATATCCTACTGTTCAACCTAAGTTTAGCATCGGAGAAAAACGAAAAGTTACACTTTTTTTAAAAAATTAAATATCAGTCGCGTATTCTGAAGACTTTATCCTCATTACTCGTAAGACACATGCACCATATGAGAAAACTGTACCACTCTACTCGAAAGTCCTAGCAGTTTTCAATAGCTTAACAAATTGAACAAATGCTAGTCAACTCTATTGAAAATATCTGATTTTTTGCGACCTAAATCATCACATACAAAGTATGGATTGTTTGGTAAAACATATCCCTGCCTAAAAGTGATCGTTATGTCGATAAAATTGCCAAGTGTATCCAAAGGGTACGATATGAGTCAGTTCCTGTCAATGTTCCATCTCGTCACACGAAGGCATCTGCCTAAATTTTTTTATTTGTTGCAAACATTTCAACAAAAATAGTACAAAAAAAAACAAAGTTTTATGTTGATGACTATTTCCGAACGGCGAAAATTGATTTATTTTTTACGAAAGGTCACAAGCTGATTTTCAGAGACAAAAGTTTTGGAATAGTTGCCACTCCTACTAAAAACCCTGGACTTACAGTCTCAATGAAGCAGACAAGGAAGAAACCAGGGGAAAGTTTTTTTAAAAACAACATAGTTTCATTGGAATCAAAGCACATTGGGACAAAGATGGACAATGATGAGATTACTATGCATTTGATTTCAGTAACATCAATGGATTATTTATCAGACTACACATTGACAGTTTTAGAATTTTTTTCTAAAATGAAATATGTTTCGATGAAGATTGGAGTGTTGCTCTTTTAAAAATATTTTGCCCAATGAAACTAAACAATGCTACTGATCAAGACTTTATGTATTTTGGAGCATCCGAAGTTGTAAATCCAACGCTGGTATTAGGAACACAACTTCCAGTCCTTATTATGGCGGGAAAAAATATGAAATCAGTAGACTACACTTCCATTAAGCAATTGATCAAAGAGATAAAAACAAAAGTCAAAGATAAAACTCGTTTCGACGCAAGTCCTCAAGATAGCTCGATAGCATGAGCTTTTGAATGAACGCAAAAGAAAAAATCTCAATCCCAAGTCCCCAAATACCCAGTCTGTTAGGCTTCAAAGCAAAACTTGACGACAACGGTTAATATCCTACTGTTCAACCTAAGTTTAGCAACGGAGAAAAACGAAAAGTTACGCTTTTTTAAAAAAATTAAATATCAGGCGCGTATTCTGAAGACTTTATCTTCATTACTCGCAAGACACATGCACCATATGAGAAAATTGAACCACTCTACTCGAAAGTCCTAGCAGTTTTCAATAGCTTAACAAATTGAACAAATGCTAGTCAACTCTACTTAAAATATTAGATTTTTTTGCGACCTAAATCATCACATACAAAGTATGGATTGTTTGGTAAAACATATCCCTGCCTAAAAGTGATCGTTAAAACGATAACAACGATGTCGATAAAATTGCCAAGTGTATCCAAGGGTACGATATGAGTCAGTTCCTGTCGATGTTCCATCTCGTCACTTAGTGACGGAAACCATAAAAACCAACAATGCTGAACAAACAGCCGAACCTTTGAAAAAACTGATCAAAACAAAACAATAATAAAAATTTAGCTTGACAAAGGCACAGAGCGTAAAATATAGTTCAAAAAATAATGTATTAAACAAAAAATCATCAAATACAGCGTTCACTGTGAAAAAAAATCAGCATTTGCCTAACGGAACTTTCGATTGCTCGAAAGTATTATCTACAAATACTTGAAGTTTGAATGGACTTACAGTTATATTGAAAGACTACAGAGTTTTGCTAAGAAGATCAACACACGTGAAAAAAAAGTAACAAAATTAGCTCCAAACAAGATCACAAGAAGGCATCTGCCTAAATTTTTTTCATTAGTTGCAAACATTTCAACAAAAATAGTACAAAAAGAAACAAAGTTTTATGTTGATGACTATTTCCGAACGGTGAAAATTGATTTATTTTTTACGAAAGGTCACAAGCTGATTTTCAGAGACAAAGTTTTTGGAATAGTTGCCATTCCTACTAAAAACCCTGGAACTACAGTCTCAATGAAGCAGACAAGGAAGAAACCAGCGGAAAATTTTAATAAAAATAACATAGTTTCATTGGAATCAAAGCACATTGGGACAAAGATGGACAATGATGAGATTACTATACATTTGATTTCAGATGCATCAATGGATTATTTATCAGTCTACACATTGGCAGTTTTAGATTTTTTTTCTAAAGAGAAATATGTTTCGATGAAGATTGGAGTGTTGCTCTTTTTAAAATATTTTGCCCAATGAAACTAAACAATGCTACTGATCAAGACTTTATGTTTTTTAGAGCATCCGAAGTAGTAAATCCAACGCTGGTAATAGGAACACTACTTCCAGGCTTTATTATGGCGGGAAAAAAGATAAAATCAGTAGACTACACTTCCATTAAGCAATTGATCAAAGAGATAAAAACAAAAGTCAAAGACAAAACTAGTTTCGACGCAAGTCCTCAAGATTGCTCGAATAGCATGAGCTTTTGAATGAACTCAAATGAAAAAATCTCAATCCCAAGTCCCCAAATACCCAAATACCCAGTCTGTTAGGCTTCAATGCAAAACTTGACGACGGCGGTTAATATCCCACTGGTTACAAAAAAAACACCCTCCTTTGATGCATCTAATGAGGGAAACGAACTGTACGAAGCTCATTTCTTATATGATTTATCTATATTCACATTATGCAATACCAAACTATTGCAGCTGCAAAGGCCCTCTTGTTACGCGTCATTGATTCAATTAGACCCATCAAAACGGTGTTGCTTGCAGCATTGAACCTAACCATTAAAAATAATAATATCGTTACATTTGCGCACAGAAATTTGGAGACTCTTGTCGTTTGCAGGAATCGGTAAAGTTGTGTTGACTCTAAAATTCAAGCGCTTTGATCGAAAAACATTTGATCAGTTTTATGCAGTGCAAACTTCGCTTCCTCCTGTTTGCATCTGGACACTACCAACACTGGACACTACCGATAGCGCGCCAGTGGTTTTGATACTATGGCTGCTGTAAATTGGTCGTGTAGCTATACCGTTTGCACAATGGGTTGTTCTACGGGCTGCAAAAAAATTGAGTTGAAAAATTTTGATGGGTGTAGCGCCTGAACTAATTGATGTTGCTATGAAAAAACTCTCTATTAACAAGCATTGAAAATCATTGTAACAAGAAAAAATTTCGGTTGTGCTAGACGTCGATGAAATGCACAAATGAATGGATTACGAAGGAGAAAGTCATCAAGAGCTCGAAAAAGAAAACAACCAGTCAAAATTAATCGCTAATTTGTTACCAAATGAAGCTACCCATAGCTCGCTGAATTTGTTTCAACTTTTTTGATATTTTTCGAAATTGCTTTTGATGAAAATTTGGACCTGTTCTTTCACATGTTTGACAACTGCTTGAAACTGAAATAACCGCTGACCGTAACAATTTTGATGACTGTTACGGTAATTTGGAATGTGTATTTGGAATTACGATGTTAAGTAACACTAGCAAATGGAGCTAATCTGAGATACGTCAACACTGATCATAATGTGTCGGATTCACCGTTCTTTGTGAACAACTCTCCTTGTATTCGCTTTCTGCTTTAGGACTCAAAATCTCAAATGCCAGTAGTAACTTTGAGCACAAAAGCTTTTATTTGGGCAGAATTTTCTAACAGCAAAGAAGCCAGAGTTTCAAGCCTCAAATTTCAGCGATATTATTTTGAAAACGATCCCGCTACGATAGATCATTTGGTCCGCAAATCAAGAAAAGTTTGTTTTCATGGTCTGCTGGAGGTAGTTTTTTTTACCCGTGACAAGCATTGTCAAGCGGTGTTATCCTCAGACTTTCCTATAGATGCTCTCATGAAGACTTTCTTATTATATCTGATGATGCTACGAAGCATCAAAAGCCGCAACGGGGACTATTAGGTATCCGGTTTTACTACACGGGGACTATTAGGTATACAAATAAAGCAATGGTGACCATTAGAATCTATACCTAATGGTCATCCATACATAACAACAGCCCCAACGCCCCCCCTATCATAATGCACTATGTGCATACTACAAAAGTATATTAACGAGCAATATAAATTGACTCCTTGCACATCAAGTCTTTTTTAAATCAAAGAACAAGATGATTGTAAACTATGGGTGGAACAGCCATTTAATGTCTTTAAAAAAACACAGACAGTTTCCAAATATTTCTTCATGGTGTGATAAATTGATAAAAACAACTGAAGGAAAAATTATAACTACGTCATTTCCAACAAACATAGTAAAAGTTCTGAATTAAAAACAGCTTTTGTGGAGAAAAACAAAAAATATATCTTTACAAAGAAATATTTAAAAAAAAATTCCGAACTTTTTGTTAAACTTTTTTTTTCAATTTTTTTTCTTTTTCTGAACTTTTTGTTTCCTTAAATGGCGCTAAAAAGTCAAATAACTAACTGTAATCGAGTGAAATAAATTTTCAAGGCCTAGATTCAGCAAAAGAGAGCGAGCCAGCATCGTGTTTCAGCCAGTCTGCGCAGTTTGAATTTTCTCTAGTCTACAAGTCACGATTACAAAAGCTTTTTCGGTCTCCCAGGAGCAGTTTTATTGGTTGTTTTTTGACGTTTGGGCCTATATCTCGCTACCGGAAAAAATTGAATCGAATCGGTCTAGAAAACAAATCGCAAGCTGACGAAGGTTAGAGCCTAGATCCTAATAGATTCGAGCCGGTTAGACCTTTATTGCAAAAATCAGTCGGGGGTAATCTAATGTTTACCCCAGAACCTGTATACTTTAACAGTATTCACAAGGTTCGGCACAAAAACTTCCTAAATAACTTTAGTTGCTTCGGGTTGAAAGCCTAGCTTGGTTCGGCACTCAATGGATTCGACACTTAATCGATTCGGCACTGAATCCAGCTGTTCCAGCTCCTAGAGCTTCTAAAGCCATTGAAATGGCAAAAAAAAACAATTAATGTCATTTTTTTATTGGTTTTCGGTTTTGGAGGATTTGGTGATTATGTAGATTCAACAGGACTAAGGAACAAAAACTTTAAGATTTGGGCTTTTTTATAATCCTCAAAATTTTAGCTCCACTAGAAACACGCTTATGAAAGTCTGCAAGAGGTTTTAGCATTTCCAAAAAATTTTTACATTTTTCACTATTTTGTAACATTACTTAGAAAGCCCTTCTGAAAACTCAAATTAACAAAATATTATACAAATTTGTCCCTTGTGCCTATGACATACTTTGTAAACCTTGTTTCGTTTTATTTGTTCTGCGGTTTTATTCTACCATGTGATGTCGCATACACTCCCTTAATTTGGGTTAGCACTCCCATCCAAAGATCATCGAAAGAGGAAACACGATAACTTTTGAAAACAATGTTCGTTAGGTTTCGCGAAAAGAAATGGTTCTGATCTTTTTTGTATAAATCATATCTCAAAAGCATCTACCTCCTCCTAGCCAAGAATTGATTTGAAGGTAAGGGCTAAATTGACATTTCGAGGCATATTAAAAAGCGATAAGATACAGTGCCATATGGTCGAGGGGTAAGAAACCGCGCATTATTAATAATAATCCTTACATTTTCATCACGCATGGCTGGGGGTTCCTATGGACCGCATATATAGACATGTTTCTATTGGGTGGATCAGGAGTTATCATGGTTAAAAAACTTTTGTTTGAACTGCCGTTACCAGCATCAAGCGAAGTCAATTTGAATTCACACTTTTGTTAAGTCACTGGTTTATAAATTGCTTACACCAAAATGCAGGTTGTTTTTTCTTGATCACAATATTTACACTCAAATGGGCAAACTCTACATCAACCTGATCAACAAAAAGCGCCCTCGAGGTCACCAAAACCAAAACTAGGTTTGTGAAAACATATGCGAGCCCAGCAGCGGGGCGGATAATTTCCCTTAGGTGGTTTTCACTTCAAATGACCTTTGCTATATGATCAGCGCTGGTCAACAAACGTTTCTTCGACCGAGTAGCCAAATTCCACAGAGTTTCCTTCCCTTAAAGGCCCAGCGATGTTGCCATATTGTTTCCAATAAAGGGTATCAATGGGTCCATTTCGATGTTGGGGTTTGTTAAGTTTTCAGCAACGAGCCTGCTCCAGATGTCTTTAATCTCTGTTTTACTTGCGTCCATGCCAAAAATTTGAGTGTAACATTCTTGTAAATTTGAGTGTTAAACAAGCAGGATTTCAAAAGGTCTTCCCATGATGAAGTGTATAGAGGTTACAGCGTGTATGAATTAGTGGTCATGAAAACGTAGAACTTTCTGTTCCCACAGCATTAATAAAGCTCCTTGGACAATCTGAGCGAGCCCACGTCCTGCCAAAACGAGGCGCGGAATGAAGCTTGAAGCGCCTTTCTTCTGACTGATTAAGCGGGTTGTGCTTCAGTAATTCTCTGTCTAGTGTAAGCAAGTTCTAAGATAGTTTTTAACAATTAGAACCATTGTCACCATGTAAAGTTTTTGATTGTACACGACGGACACGACGGAACACAAACTCCATGTTGTTGTATACAAACTCGAGGTTTTTTCTTAGCGAATGGCATTTATTGCGGGGTAATTAAACAGCGTTTGTTGGATTTTTTTTGTACCTTTTTCTGATCGACACTTAACAGTGGAATGTAAACCAGTTCAGCATTAAAAAACGAGACAGAAAAGTTTCTTCGTAGAAATCTGATGACAGAAAAGTCTGCCATTGATATTTGCAGCCCTCTTTCTGCAAGTCCATGACAAACGAAGCTTCTATAAGAGCGTCTCGAAGAAATTAAACGTAGTGAATCTGCTGAAAAAAAAACTTTTTTTTGTATTAAGTTTAAAGACGCACGCGTGCCAAATTTCTGACACCTGACTAAAAACTACCGTGTTTTTATTTTTTTGACTTTTACAATTGCTAGATTCTTTGAACTGGAGGGTAACAATTGTGTTTAGTTTCTTAATTTACCGGAATTTGATTTTTGTGAACAAATGATCAATAGAGATAGTTGCATCATTTTGTTTCCGTGGATAGGGTCGGTTGGTTGCTACGTCAGCAAAATAAGTTGTTAAAATTATGTTGAAGTTTTTGAATAGGTAGTCACACGATTTATTGACGTCTTTGAGACACATTTCTAAGTAGTAGCTTGTCCCTTGAGTCAGATCGCTTGATATGGATGTAATTCTTAACTCTTCAATATGTGTATATCTGGTGATTTCAACGTCAAAAATGTTCAAGACCAGATTGAAGACCACAAAATGTAGACCAGGCTGAAAATCACAAATTATATGGTGGCCAGGGTTGAGTTTTTTTGTAAACATCCAGACTTTTGAGAGTGTGTTTTCTCTTGATTTTCACGCACGGATTAAGTAAAGTTGCTTTTCAGCTTTTCAGAAATATTTATCCGCCAAAAACAGTGCTTGCCTTTGATATCAAAAAACTTTTACTTGACGACGAAGCGAGCTGAGCAATTTCCACGAACGGCTGCTTGCAACACGAATCTAACTATACAAATCTGTTTCATCGGTGCAGCCCAAATTATTGGAAAGGAACATCTGTTTTGATTTTTGTCATCACGAGTTCATGAGTTTTGAGATGAATTTAGAACACTGCGCCATAAGCAGCCTGTGAGGCGTAGAAGTAGACCAATAAGTGAAATAAATGCTTCGAGGGAGTTTTGAAACTAAAACTTCTTGATCGAAGTGGTTTCTGTATAGCGTAGTATTTTCCTTCAATTTCAACTTAGGCTATTTTTGTTACAGGAAGACGTCTTTGTCTTTTTTCAGATAATACCAAGGGCCCAGAAATTTGATTCTTCTGTATCACCTTCATCAGGCAGATACCAGGTTCCATCAAAAATTTAAAAGCGTTTATTTGCGACTCTGAGAGAATATTGTCGCGGTTTTTCAACTCTAAACAAGTGCCGACAAAAGTCCAGGTGAGTAAGCTGCCTTATTTCATCAGTCGATATAGATCAATTAGCTGTTTTGCTGTAAGGAAGACGTCTTTGTCTTTTTTCAGATAACACCAAGGGCGCAAAAATTTGATACATCAGTGTCACCTTGATCAGGCAGATGTCAGGTTCCATCAAAAAAATAAAAGCGTTTTCTTGAGACTCTGAGAGAACATCCTCGCGGTTTTTCAACTCTAAACAGCTGCAGAAAAAAATCCAAGTGAATTAGCTGCCTAATTTCATCAGTCGATAAAGATCAAATTGCTGTTTTGCTGTCAATTGAAGTCGGCTATCGATGGCGAGCTCCTCTCTCCAATTGAGAGCCGTGCATATTGAAATTGTTCAAGCTGTTCGTTGTTGGCCAGAAAAAGCGAAGGTAGGTTGATTCTTTTCCATCATAGTAGTTTGAATGAAAATGAGCTGCATGTATGCTGTTACAGCGATGATATGTTCTCCAAAACGTAAAGCTAACCAACCAAAATGTTGATGGTTTAGGTCAACTTAGCAGATTCTTGATTAGTGCAATTTTTTAAACTTTGACGCTGCTTGGGATTCTGCATTGAACTTTCCCCTGTTTCTTTGGTTTTACGATGGCATGATAGGGAAGCTATTATAATCGATCTGGTGTTAGGTCAATACAAAAGACGTTTTCGATGTAGTTTTTCTCAAGGTCTGGTTTTAGAGTTTTTTCTTACGCTTCTGAGATTTGGATAATTTTAAATCGTTTCTGGAGGCCTAAAAGTAACGCTTTTGTAGACTGCAATTTTCGGGGGTAAATTGACCTGATACTTTCAAAAAATGCGAATTTCTTAACGGCCTTTTTCTTTGTCGTAAGGTTTCTAAGAGTTTTGTAGGCCTCTTTATCACAAACAGCAGACAATTTAGGGCGCTCGCTTTAGGTTTTGTGGAATCGAAAGATCAAAGTTTTGTTGTAAAGTTTTGGTGTGGTCATCCCTCCTTCAAAGATGCCAGTTTCATCTCTCTCTCTCAATTATTTTTTGTAGCTATGCGAAAAAACAATCATATCACCAGTATCAATGGATCTTTGTTTCTTGTTTGACCCAGTGATTGTCCAAGCTAGGTGTTTTTTTGAAAAACATGAGCTTTGGGTCCCTTACAGGTACTGTTTCTCAATGTTGAACTGCCTAGCGTCTATATTATTTAAGCAGCTTTGTTTTTTTTTGCAACGCTCTGCGTCTGTACGGGTTAAGTTTGCCTTCATTGGAGAGTCCCCAATAGCTAAGGCTATAGAAATTTGTTGTTTTTGGCGGAAATATCTTCTCTGCAACAACTATCGCATAACTCAAAACAGGAGTGGGAACAAGTGAGAACCAACAGTTTCTTTGCTTGCTTTTCACTGAAACAGTTAAAGCAAAGGTAGTTTTTTCTTTACTTTCTGTGTTCCTTTTCTTGCTAATGAAATTTCGAATTTTGTGTTGTTTCCAATAAAATGATCGTGCTGATCTAGAGGACATTGTTTATCTGTGCTTCTTGAAAATTGGGATAATGAGTATTGGTTTGAATAGTTGTTACTACATGTTTGGATTTAGCGCCCAATTTTTGGTATTTTTTTTCTTTTTGAGCTGTTGAGTAAACTGGTTTTTGAAGGTAAGTTGGTTGTGTTTAAATGGCGACTATTGGTAAATTAGGAGGTGTTTGGTTGTCGACTAACTTTTTTTTCAGCTTGTAAAATTTGCTGTTAATTGCCAATGATAATGGGTTTTGTTGAAAGATGGTCTCTTCCAAATGCTGAAAATTCCTTGCCTCTCTATTCTTGACACATCTTTGAATATCGGAAATGATTTGTTTTTTTTTCAACCAGATGTTTACTCCTCTTCATTTTCAGCGAAAACTTGAGTTGAATTGTGACAATTATCTGCAATCAGCTTGAGTTTAGACGTTAAATTTTTGAACCTTTTTTTTGAGACGAGTTCGCGAAGCTGATTTGAATGGTATGATCGTTTGGTGGAGGCGTTTGCCATGACTCTGGCGCTTTTATTAAAGCGACAACAATATGTTGAGGATTTCAGATTAATCGAGATTGGAGTTCTTGTGAAACAAATCCGTAAGAATTGAGATCGCAAAGAAATCAGGCACCATTATCTCTCCACCTACCTGTGCTTGTCAGTAGCGTTTATTCGTTGGCTATTTGTGGTATCTTGATTATTGTCAATAGTAGACCTGATATTGCTGATTCATTGCTTCCGTTTGGTAAGATCTCTGACTAACTTTTTGATAAGTATAGTTGATAGCTTAATCGAGCCATGATTATCGTGGATAATTTGATTTGTGGTAGGCTCTAAGTTCGCTGCAGAATGTGCATTTTAGTTATTCGCAGCGACAGAACAAGAGATAAACGCACTCATTATGAAACAGGCATGTGATCATACCATGAGAGAGGAGGATGTTGTCGTATCAAACTCACGAGCAAAAGCGTAAGCTTGTATTTTTAGTTGAGTTCGGCAATAAAATGAAACTGTCGAAATTACTTTACTAATCTCAATACTAATTACCTGATACTAAATTTCCGAAACCAAAACCAAAATTTTCATTAAAACCAAGTCTATTATTGAAATTTACTTATGTTGTAAAAGCTTGTATTTAAGATTTAGTTTCCCTAGTTGAGATTCCGCTCAAAAACCGCTCAAGATTTGAGCAGTTTGAGCGGTAGTTTAAGCGATTGCGCTCAAAACACTCAAAGCGCTCAAAAACACTCCAATGTTTGAACGAAACGATCAAACCGTTCGAAGCTGATGAAATTCTTGCAAGAATGGCTCGAACGCTCAAACTTTTAGAATTGAAACTTTTCCCAAAAATTTTCTCCCAGTGTATTCGTTACAGGGCACATACAACCAATCTATTACCATTCTGAATTTCTTGATACCAAAAGTTAAGCCAAAAACAAACCTAAAAGTTTTGAGGTCCAAAAAACAATCGTCAAGGTTCATTAAGTCTCCTAGAAAAATAAATAAAAAACCGCTCAAGATTCTTTATTATGCCGCACAAAAATTACTCAAAAGCGATCGAAAAACGCTGACACACATATTCTAAAACAAAATTTTGAGCGTAATTGTCAGAACAAAAAACGCTCAAACCAAAAAACAAACCTAAAATTTTTGAGGTCCAAAAAACAATCGTCAAGGTTCATTAAGTCTCCTAGAAAAATAAATAAAAAACCGCTCAAGATTCTTTATTATGCCGCACAAAAATTACTCAAAATCGATCGAAAAACGCTTACACACACATTCTAAGGCAAGATTTTGAGCGTAATTGTCAGAACAAAAACGCTCAAACCAAAAAACAAACCTAAAATTTTTGAGGTCCAAAAAACAATCGTCAAGGTTCATTAAGTCTCCTAGAAAAATAAATAAAAAACCGCTCAAGATTCTTTATTATGCCGCACAAAAATTACTCAAAAGCGATCGAAAAACGCTGACACACACATTCTAAGGCAAGATTTTGAGCGTAATTGTCAGAACAAAAAACGCTCAAACCATCCAAATCATGCCTAATTTGGGGCTGCAAATCTTGACTCGGGTTGTTCCTATGAATTAGCTGGACATTTAACTATCTAGCATTGGTTCTTCTTACGACACGTGAGAACAGTTTGGCCAGCTCTAGTACGACATCAAAGAACAACAGTAGACACTAAATCAATATAATCTATAGTTTCATCCACCAGAAAAAAAAGACTTTTCAGAACGGTTGACATTTTTTCCTCAGCAACCACAGAAACTTGTAACCATCAGGGGCGGATTTAGGGGGCGGGGTGGTTGTAGGCGGACGTGCTTTTCCTTTTCCCCACAGGGATTTGTCCCCCTACCGACCCAAAGGGTCCCCCTTTGAACTATTTTGAGATATCCAATTTTGTCGAAGGACCCTAAAAGTTTTCTAAAGGCGCTCTTGGTGCCAATATTTACTAATTTTGAGGGGGGAACAAAAAGTGCTTAAACATGCTTTTTTGTCCTATTTTTTTAAAAAATTTTGCCTGCGGCGCAGGAACTTTGGCCAGCCCAGGGTCTTCTTAGTACTTCGGGAGAGGGGAGAGCTCGGATAATTAAATTGCAAATTGGTCAACCTAAAAAAAGTTCGACAAATTTTCGATTTCTTTTTTTGAAAATCCGCCGCCCCCCCCCCCCCCCCTCGAGAAAAACCTAGATCCGCCCGTGGTAACCATCAAAGGTTTCTCAGGCAAATCATAGGATGGAAGTGAACAGTTTTGAAATTTTTTGTTTTGAAGCTTTTATCTGTATTTTCATCATATTGTAGAAATATTTGAGTACTCACGAATTGTTTTGACAAAATGAAGCGTAGTGATCGTCATCAACAGCAACTATTTCAATTTTCTGTTTTAACAGCTCACTTCCATGTTGCTTGATCATCGTATGTAACATCTTCAAAAACGATGTTTTTGTACTTCTAACTAGATACAAGATTTTTTGCACCTGATTTTCCTCAGCTAACATTTGACATTTAGCAAGTAAAAGAGACGTTTTTCCACTTCCTGGCTCCCCAGTTATTAACAAATGTGCCAGCTTGTCATTGGCTAGTATACGGTGTTGCTCGGGGCTCAGAATGAAATCAGTGCCATTGTAAGTCAAATTATCTTGTTTTGATTTCCAATTACAGAAAGTTTTCCGGTATTTTTTGTCAAGATCGCGGTCCTTGGGATCATCGGGCCAAAAATCAATGAAGTTCAGACTGGACAAGGTGATCAGAGCTGACACGTATTGAAATTCTAAAAGCTGTCTCGTCGATTCTGAACTTGAGGCTGTGTCATTTGATGTGCAATCGTCAAAGCAGTTTGACTGAAAGACTGTTTCTGAGGCAAGTAGATTAGATAGAGTCTGCCAAATAGGGGTTGGTGTGAGGTTTTGGTCAATCTTGTACAGAAAATCAGCGCCAGGTTGAAGAGCGAAAAAAAGGTTCCGATGCCAAAATGTTTCATTATAGTTGTTTAGCGCAAAAAGCTTACATTGACCGTTATCTGTATCTTTTTTCAGACATTCGAGAGCATTTTGAAATTGGGCGAAACTGATATTTGGAAAAACAACGACTACCTGAAATCTTTTTGTACAAACTCCAATTGCGCCATCCTTGTTTTCATTGTCAATTGAATTGATCAGTGAATAAAGAATTGATTGGAAGTGCGGTACCGTTCTCTCGAGAACTTGAATCAATTTGTTTCGCACAGTTTGGTTGCATGGGTTGTTTGACTGGGTATTCGTGTCGCACAATCCAATTTCGATTGCAACAATTGTGTCTCTGCCAAGATAGAGCCAATCAGTTTCAAATTCTCCAGGTTGAATGGACGTTTCATCAAGAATAGTGGCAAAATGCTTATTACTGTAGCTCTTGAGCATAATTCCATTCACTGAACGCAGCTGCGAAACGTACTTGCGAATGAAAGTTACGACTTCTCCTTGATACGAACCAGTTTCTGTCAGCCCCATTAACTTTCCGTCTTCGGTGGTTTTATACAGAAGGTTATCCCAAATTAGGTCAATATCGGGAACAAAGCATAGCTTTTTATCTCGATCTTTGAAATAGCAGTCAAAAAGTTCAAAAGTTTCTTCTCTTTGTTGAAGTGATATTTCATTGCCCCCACCGCAAAGAAACTTTTGGGTCCGAAGTCTGTACCTAGCAATTTCTTTATTGCAACTGTTCATAACTGAAGTACATGGATTGAAAACATATTCATTATGTGGAATAGCAAGTTTCTCCAATAGTGTTCTTATTTGGTCCTGTTTTTTGCCGTCATTGAAAAGTTCAATTTCGCCAAACCAACGGCCAAAATGCTTCTTAAAATTTCGCAAACTGCTATGGACGTGTTTTGCCATTGAAGAATTTTTTCCCCAGATAACTAATATGAGCTGAAACAAAAATTATAAGAAAAATTTGAATTTTATTGGCTTTGAATTTTTTTTGAATGTGAATTGGGCAAACATTTTTCTATTCAGTAAACAATGCCTTAAATTATTTTCAGAATAATTTGAATTTTATTGGCTTTGATTTTTTTTTGAATGTGAATTGTGCAATCATTTTTCTTTTAAGTAAACAAGGCCTTAAAACATTTTCGAGACGCAAAATGTAAAAAATGTTTGGGGCGTGATATCAATCACTTCAGTGTCCTCCTAATGCAAATCTTGCGAGATATGTTTCAAAAAAATATTGATAAAAAATTGTTTGCACATGTTTAGCTACAGTTGATAAGCTGCTGTTGATGCTCAATTTTTTTCTGGACGATTGTACTTGTTAAGTATGTATTTTTAAAAAAATTATCTAGCTTTCAGAAACATAATCATATTTGTCCAAAAAGTGATTAAAACTAATCTTTAAAACTCCCTTAAAAGGAGGATAGATGATCTGAGTTCAAGTTTAATACGAAACTTATTTTGATCTTTCTCAATCTTTTCAATAAAGGGAGCGTTCTTAGCCAAATGAAACATGTTGGCCGGCGCCAAAATTTATTCCAATTTCTCACTGCACGTAACAGTAGTGTAAAAATGCGAGAGAAAAAGTAGCTTTTTATGACTTTGCAAACCTTTGGCTGAGTTCACTGATAAATTTTAATAGCCTACCTCTATATCCAACCCTCTATACCTAAATCACTGAAATCAATTTATAAAACTTAAAGGCCTAAGCTGATACTTAAACTGATACCTTTTTTGAAGTAGAATCCTAATGGAAATTTTCGTCCACTTTCTGAGAGAGTAAATAAAAAGAACCCTTAGTTCCTAGCTAACTCAAAATCAAACAATTTTTTAAAATTGTTTTTGTTAGGCTTGTTCTTTTCACTGATATGTCTCAACAGGCATATCCTTTTTATCCAAAGCATTTCGATTGTCAACTTATGCTTTTTAAAACATCTTTTCATTTAATAAAGTTGCACCGTATAAATTCCAACGCGGAAATAAAAAAAGTTTCATATTCTGACATCGCTTTATATCAGAAACACTGGCTAATAAAAAGAGATGAAGTTACGCATCGTATTTAACATCAATCAAGGTGTTGGTATTGCGACAAATTTAAAACAAGCACCATCGATGCTCGTCAGAAAAATAACTAATGATACCCATCATAACAGGCAGACAAAACTGGCTAATTTAACTTGAGGTACTCTAGCACTGGAAGTATCCCTCATTGTTTTAACAATCGAATACAAAGTAACCAATGCCGATGCAGACAGAGTTGACGGCAAACATCTCAATGAAGATGGCGGCCCTTCTTGCATAGAATTTAACTTCCTATGCAAAATCTCATTTTAACAGTCAATCTGAAAAATAGTGTTGTCAACAAATGAAAAAATATGCTTTTGCTCTGTCCATTCTCAGCAAATGGATAAAAAACTACTTATTTAGACTCTTTCACGTTTATATGGGAAACACCTAAATATGGTCTTTTATTTTTATTCCTATATGATATCAGAGCAGAAACCAAAACAATTACTTTATCTAGAAAACCTTCTTTACTCATAAAAAAAACTTAGAGACTGTCAATCCCTTATGTCACATATTCCAATTGAGCCAGTTTTTGGCATGATTTTTCAAAACAATAAAATCCAACACCAACTACGGCTACAGTTCAGAACACTGGACAAGCAAACAAAACTACAAGGTAAAAACAAATATAGATTATCCATTTGGACCGTCAAATTGATTATGAAGCGCATCTAGGAACAAAACTAGACTAAAAGTTTTTTCACAGCTTCTATAAGGTCAGAAATGCCAAAATGGATCTTCTAAAAATCGAATCGTTGTGAGCTGGTATGCTGATCAATTCTTAATACTGTAGAATTCTCTTGAAAGTCCGAGTTTAGTAGGCTACAATTTGGCCAGAAACATGTACATGCTTCTAGAGGCCAATGGCAGTGTGTCCCGACTCTACCATTGTCCAGAATGTCCAGAATTGTTTTTCTTCCTTACAATTAACGGAGAAAAAAACTCGTATACAGATTAGGTATAACGAGCAAAATTATTTTTGATTCAACCATCCGACAATTTTCGATTCTGTAGATCTAAAGGACTACACCGACAAAATTTCAACTGTTTCAATATTGATAATGATGATCCTTAGATCAAAATTAAACCCAAAGTTACCTGGGAAACAGGTCCAATTTTTTTCGAACCGAAAAAAATAATTCCTCATAATAAACATTCTTCAGCATCAAAACAAGATACGTCTACCAATATTTATGCTCAAAAGCAGCAATTCTGGAGAATGATTTCTGAAAACTCAGAAGTGATATGTATACTACAAAAAGTTCCTAAAACAATTCCTAATTCAAAAAAAAATAGTTTCTTTCGGACTCTAATTGTCCCTTGGACTTCACACGAAACTTAATTATTCCAAAATTTGGAAAATTGAACATAATCACATTTTCGGAAAAGTACAATGCTGTTTAAAAAAGTGCGGAAGAGTTTCTGCATGCTTCCTAATCATCAAACTTGTTATAGATGATTTGGTGTCTGTTCTAAACGCGATGCATATACATAAAAACACCGGCAGCTCCGATTCTATAGTGAAGTAACCTCCGCGTAGTCTTATTTTAAAAGTTTACTTCAAAAAAAACTTTTTTCATTTATTTTTTGCTTCTCCGTTAGAGGAACCTGAACACTAAGACAAATTGATCCTCGAAATCACAGTCACACTCCGAATAACCCCGCAAAACTCGTTTAATA